>NC_056727.1:247482458-247597458 GCF_019279795.1 Protopterus annectens | reverse complement strand
GTGTAAATGGTCCAGCACCTTGGTACTGTGGTGGCTGAGGATCCCCTGCTTGTACATATATCGATGTAACAGAATGGCCATATCCTGCTGTGGCCATACCTCTCAGCTGTACAGATTCATCCAGGTTACCCTGAGGCAGGGCTCATATATCTGGTCAGTTCCCCTTCACATTGTGGCTTATGAGCAGGTTTGTAGCCATCCATTATTGGGCTTGCAGGCAGGGGTACTATGGGAACACATCAGAGTTTCAGACTTCACACACTCCATAACATCCGTGCTTCTACACCCCCCACTCTGTTATTCTATCCACTTCCTAACATTATGCGAGCATATCTGAGAAGTATCCCTATAGTTGTCCCTTCATCCCAGCGGTATTTAGGGGTTGGTCCACAGTTCATGCAGAAGGACATGGTGGGCATGCTACTGGGATTTGTCGACATGGCCTTGCATTTGTGTTCTGTGGACTGTGCTATGTTGTTAGTTGGGACCCCATGAGATAACATACACTGGCAGTATGGGTGAGGCACAGGCCTTTGACAGACGACTGTAGGGCATTTGGTAGTGATGCAGGCCATCTGTAGCAGGCCAACGCATTCTGCCACTCCTACATTCCCAGGCTGCAAACCACTGGATTCCCCTGGGGTGACAGGGTAAGTGTGTGAGGTGTTAATGACAATAGTTTCTGTCCATATTATCCCATGTTCTGGATGCTGGTAGGGTGCTACTTACAACTAGGGACACACCTGCATGATACACCTCTTCAGCATGCTGTATTCTGTGGGTATGTGTTATGTTTGGCATCCATTTTACTGTATGACTGAGTTAAAGAGAGGTGTCATTCCCTGAGTTCCTACTGTGTCAGTGTATGTGCTATGCGTTGTCTCTTTGCCAAAGCCTGGGTATACTGGGCACGCCTTCTTCTGCCTACATGGGCAGGCTCAGATTGCTTCTCCTCCAAGTCACTCTGTGCTTGTGCTGGCCTTGGCAATGGTGGGGGGCTGTGTGGCCCTGCCCTGTGCTGTTCCTGCTGCAGCTGTTTCCGCAGGATCATATTGTGCCACATGATGCATACAATGAAAATTTGTGTACACATGGCTGCAAGTACTGCAAGGCTCCACCGGACATTTCCAGGCACTGGAATGGTGACTTGAGCATCCCAAACACATGCTCTATTATGATTCTGGTTTGTGTATGTGCCTCGTTATGTTGTTCTTGTTCGGGTGTGTGTGCATTTCTGATGGGTGTCATCAGCCACAGCTTCAGTGCATAACCAGTATCCTCCACTAGGGGGCTATATGGGATGTCCCCACTGGCAAATATCTGGTACAACTGTGTCATATTCCAGATGTGGGAGTCGTGACAGCTTCCAGGGCTGTCAGCACACACATTGATTATAATGCCCTGGGCATCACACACAACCTGGCAATTGATGGAGGGGAAGCCCTTGTGGTTTATGTAGACCTTACCCCGCTTGCCAGGTGGTGCTTTGATGTATATGTGTGTGCAGTCTATAGTACCCACTACCTCTGGGTATTCTGCTATTTGGTGGAAGAGACACATATTGCTGGTCAGCGCCTCGCAGGTGTTGAGGAACTATATGTGCTCACCGGCATTTGCTGGAAAAAAATCGCTGTTCTAAGCATTCAAGTTTGTAAGCTTTCACTTACATGGTGTCAATCATTGTTCACTTTTCTAAGCATTCGATGATTTAATATAGACCCCCTCAGACACACACCCCCTTCCTTAGCTGTGCTTAGCTAAGGGCAAACACGGGCCACAGAGCTCCAATAAGCTTATAGTATGCATGACACACCCCCTTATAAGGTCATCTACCTCTTATGCTTATACCATGGTGTTGCTGCACCTAGACGGTTGGGTGCAAGCTAACATTGAAGGGAAATCTGTGATTCATTATCAGTCCCCTCATTTGCATAAAACTGACTGCTAATGCATAATTACAAAACTGACACTTAGCCTTCCCCCTTAGCAACCACTATTGCATGGTATTGTTGTCTTATGCATGCCATTGACTATTATGGCAGAATGCTGATTGTGGTTTAAAAGCTTATTTCTAACTTTTTTTTATTTTTGGGCAAATCCCATTTGTGTACCGCTGCCCTATGCTTAAATGGCTGATATCAGCCAAAAAAAAATAAATAAATAAATAAACTTTTTTTTTTTTTTTTTTTTTTTTTTTTTTTTATAATTTTGCAACTATTTCCCATGCCAATGGCCATATATTTGGCCATTGGCATGCCTACTACATGTAATGCATGCTTTCTTTGGAGCTGTCATGCTTCCATTTTGTGATTTGCAGAAATGTATTCAGTTAGTAACCAAATACATTTCTGTAGGTTACACTATTCCTGCACAGATGCCTGCCTGCTTCCTGAACTGCTAATTCACATCATTTGCATGTTTTTCACATGCAAATTGGGTAATTAGCATACAGGAGCTGTGTCCATGCAGGAATAGTGTAGGAGCACTCGTGCATGTCCCAGGAGCTCATTTCTGGATCGCTTGTCATCCATATTGCATGCAGCAGCTCTTGCACTATTCCTGCATGCCATGCAGAGCTTGCTGAATCCTGCTAGATGTTTTGGTTAGTGATGCAGCTAAATCAGTAGCATTGTTATGGCAGGGTGAGAAGGGCAACTGCACCAGCTGCAAACTGTTGGGTAGTTCAACTAGCCAATGCAGAACTCTCATTAATGCAATATTGGTATTGCATTTATGTTCAAACTTCAGCATTGCGACGCTCTTTATGTGGTCTAAACTGTAGTAAGCAGTTTTCTACAGTTTACAAGTGAAAAAAATAATTTTTGTTTTAACTAAAACATGAGAGCCATAGCTCTCCTTGCAGGCAGGGTACAAACTGCAGTGACTGTTTGCTACATTTGTAGCAAGCAGCTTGCTGCAGTTTAAAAAGGATATATTTTTTAACTAATGAATATGCACTGCAGCACTCAGTGTAGACAGGATATAAACTGTAGCAAGTGTTTGCTACATTTGTAGCAAACAGTTTGTTGCAGTTTAAAAGAAATTATTTGGGCCAGGACACAGAATTCAGACCTGAATGGCTATGACAGACTAGAGGGGGTGTGTCCATTTTTTTTGGCTCTTCAATGGAATAGTTGGGGGTGTAGATCTAACTGTAATACTGTAATACGCTGATTGCTTACAATATATTGATGTATTGATTGGCTTTTCTGTTTGTTTTTATTTTTTTTTTTGTTTTTGTTTTTTGTTTTTTCATTTGAAGAGTTGAGGGAGAGGGTGCTGGTTCACAATAATGGCCCTGTGCTGGATGAACCAGCTATTCTGACATAAATGCTGCTTTTGCTCATTTGCTCATTTATCAACACAAAACATTATTTTTATGTCATGTGAAAAATGGTTAATTACTTATTGTTGTGTAAGTGCTTGTCTGATAAACTATACAACTTTAAACCAACCACAAAAAGTAAATGAAATGTCTTTGAACATGGTTATTTCTTTTTTAATATTAAGCTGTAACCATAGCGTAGACTATTAAGTAAACAGCTTAACAGTTTAATGGGTTAAGGGCCTGACAAAACACCAGTAGCGACAAAGACTCACCCTTTTATCCCTGGTAAAATAATTTGCTCATTGTCATGACTTATATGTAAAGTGTATTGCTTCTGTTTAATAATTTCTGCTATGTGATTGATTAATCTAGGGTGTATATTAAACATCTGTAAGCATTCACTAACCTATGAATGTGAGATGCTGTCTAATGTTTATCTATTCATGCCATATTCTGTCCTTTTCTTTGCTAACCCACTTTGATCTTACTCTAACTCAGCATATCTCGGTGTACTCCTCATTCCTTCATCTACCCCACTGCTACTAACTTGTTCTCTCCTCCAAACATATCTCTTCCCTATATGTAACATTTGTCTCCTCCACTCAGCTATCTAGACTGTTAGTTGATACTTTTGCCAGCACTGTTTGACCCTCCTTGCTCTTCCCTCCTTTTTTTTAGGTGGTAACCCCTAACATCCCTCCCAGACTTTCAACTGTAAAGCTACTTGGGTGATTATAACTATCATGACTCCTGCGTTCAAGGTAACACCAGTGCTACAGCAGACAGTGGAGCCCGCCATAATTATAACAAATTTATGTATGTGTATTTATTTATTAGTTACCGGCTATTTCCACTTACAGTGTAATTGCAACCACTCAACGTCTGCTCCCTTTCATCACCGAATAGCCCATTACTGGGTCCAACCAGTCTCACCCCTCCTATCTCTTTCCTCATCCCCCTTGCTCTAGCCTTTGTTCCATTCACTTTTCTGTCCCATAGAAACAATGCTGAATACTACCAGCTAAGGTTTTTCTCCAACTGTTTTGTTTTTCTTTCTACCAGCTATGTTTTTGTCCATCTTCTTTTTAAAATCCATTACAAGAGACTCTGGACTTACCAGAATGTTCACACATCATTTTTCTGCAGGCATTAGATTTCAACAAGATGTAGCCCTGCTCCTTTCGCCCTCAGCTCTGGGCTCACTTCGCTCCCCTACTCTACCCCCATTCCTACCCACCCTCTCTTTCATTTGCTATATAAGACTCATATCCACTCTCACATCATACCCTTTCACTCATTATCCAGCCCTATAGCCTCCTCCCTATTTCCTTTCCAATTAGTCCTACACCCTTACATAACTGCATTCTCTCTCTCTATGTATTATTTTACTCTACAGTCTATCTCCTTCAATTAATTATCACTCTTCCTCTACTCTCAAACCTTACAGCATTAAACCTTATGCCCTACCCACCTATCACAACTATACAACTCCACAGACTTTAATGCTGTCTCTTACCCTAGTATCAACCCTTGCCTCTACAACTAAACTACTTTTCTCTTTAGAAAGCACGTACTACTCCATTCTAAATATTCCCCATACTATAAAGGAAATTATCCAAAATATTTCCTTCTCGCCTCTCTCTCCAAACTGCTAGACCTAACCCACAATCTGTATTCTTCCTACTATTCCCTATTACACTCTGGTGATATTCACCCTGACCCAGGGCCGCAAACTACACTTTTATCTCAATAATGCTACTCCCCTAAATTCATTAAACATCTCCACTTATCCACTCTAAACTTTCAAAGCATCTGTAACAAAATCTCTGAGTTCAGTGCCTGGCTTACCCAAAACAGAGCTCAAATCCTAACTGCTACGGAGATCGGGTTAAAACCTTCCATGCAAGAATCAGAATTTCTGCCCCCTAATTTTAACATAATTAGAGCAGTTAGACAAGCTAAAAGAGGGGGTGGCATTGCCCTTATCTGTTCCAAGAATCTCAATATTTCCCCATTCACTGACCCCATTCCATACTTCCAAAATGCTGAGATCTTAAATCTCCTTTCTAGACATCAACAACTGTAAAAAGCTCTGTATAACAGAGCGTCTATATTAAATTAGTGAATGTTTAAAAAAGTGAATGCTGATTTATCAACCCCATGTAAGCAAAAGCTTACAATCCCAAACACTCAGAACAGGGATTTTTTTTTTCTCAGGGAAAAAAAATTGCTGTTCCACAAAAATAAATAAATAAATAAATAAAAACTTCAAAACATTGCATAAAGTAGGGGTCTTCGCCCATTACACCCCCCCTACTTAAATATACCAACTCGAGATTGCACTACAGTGATGAAAATGACAAAGTAACGGAGGTGTCCAAGCGATTTCTTTCCCAGGGAAAGAAATTGCTTATATGCCGTTTCACTATTTAGCTGTTTCGTGCTTTCAAGTTCAATTAAGATGCATTCGAAGGATTTCATCTTCGATTATATAATAGGAACCCCAATCATATATATTCCCCCAGGAAATAACATCCCCATTTTAGAAGATATACTATTTTGGGTCTCCTCTACTATCAAAAATGAAACTATTATCTTTGGTGACATGAACATTGATTGGTCTTCTACTTCTTCCATTCAATCCCCTCTAATATAAATTTATTCCATTTTACACAACTAATTAACACTAATACCAGGTTTAACTTCGTAACCAACAAAGGCTTGATTCTAGATAGGATCTTGGTCTCAGATCCTTCTAAAAACCCTACATATGGCACTCTGTCAAATGCCCTTAGTGACCATCTCCCAGCCTTTGCTATTCGAAACTGTTCTTCCATATCAAAAGTCCATAACATTCGAGTAATTCAACACTTATCTAAATTCTGTCCCAAGACCTTCAACAGCATTCTAAGTAGCTACAATTGGAACTGTCTCAAAACTCTCCCTCTAGATGATGCCCTCCTTTACTTCAACAACTCCTTTCTAAACATCCTTCAACGTTTAGCTCCTACTAGATCCAAGAGAATCAAGTCTAACCATATACTATGGCTATCTAAATCCACTAGAGAAATTATGAAAAATAGGGACAAAGCCTGGAAATGCTGGCTCTAATCCATTGCCCAATTATGCTTGGATACTGCCTGTGTGAGGATCTTCACATTAAAGTAGATACATTGTGGAGGGTGCCATCATACTTCTCAACTGTTCAGATTTTAGCAGAATGTCCAGATTTTTGCCTCATATTTTGATCTGTGTCTCATAAAATCTGTAGTTTTCTGCAAATCATCAAGGACTGAAGTCACTAAATAATACTAAATAATGACTGTTATTTCAGTTTCAGTCTTCACATCCTTCAGAAAATACCTAATAATATCAAACTTGTTATTCTAGCAATTGTTTTTAAGTTTATAGGATCAATATTTAAAACTTGTCGATATTTTTGGGCCTTTGTCCCCCACCCCCATTATTTTTGGCTTTGTCCAGATTTCTTGCACCAAGAGGTTAAGAGGTATGGATTCCATCCCTATGTGTGGTGGTATCTGAGGGAATATGTAAAAACGTCAGGGTATTTAGCAAATGGCTTCACTTCTGTTAATGCAATCAAAATTGACTCAGCCTCATACCATAATAATGTGAACAGCTTTTTTTATATTCAGCCTTCTTTAAATCTGAAAAGAGCTCTAGATAAAAATCATATATTTACAACTTGTTGGATTTTTTTCTACAAATATATTATCTTATGATAGCATAACAAATATCAAATTCTACATGAAGGAGCACATCTACTAAATAAAATGTACCAGGCACTGATTTTTAATGGCATTACCTTGGATTATGAGAGTTATCCTCATATATCTCATCTGTGGCATTACTCCTTGTGTGATAAATTGTGCACCACTCTCCTCCACATAAACAGACAGTATAGACAAGTCATAACCTATCTGCTGTCGCCAAGTGTTTTCTCACAATATTCCTATTCTACAAATTGTCATCCACTGAGACTATTTAATTGGCTAAGGTCATTATTTGTGTGGAATTATCACAAGGAAAATGATCCATGTGTTCCTTTCTGTTCAATCACTGATCATTCCCTGGATCCAGTGACATCTAACAATTCCACTTAATTTTAATACATAGCAAAGTTATTTGTTGGAAAATGTTATTCACCAAGCATTAAAAAATCATAAATCCTATGTATTTTATTTTTCTATAAATGTCTTAAAAGGTGCACTAATATTACATTTGACACACTTACTTCCATGGTCACATATTCATATTTATACTAAAAAAACTTTACACTCAGAAGATTCCAAGATGGCCATAATACAGCAGGTCCCAGCTGAAGTTCTGCAGAAATATTTAATTTATAGCAGAAAAGTTTGCCTCTACTCGTGTAATTAAAGAGAAGAATCATTATATAAACATTTTCATTTTTGACTTTCTTTAATGTGTAAGATTTGCCACATTGCGATGAAAATGTTAACTTTCCTGAAACAAGGCAGGTTGGATTAAAATAAAAAGCAAGCTCTCTTAAGACTTTTCAACAATATGTGTCTTTAGGAAATGAACTTCAGCAAGTAGTTACCTCTGTATAATATTTAATCATGAAGAGGGACCACTTCTGTACTAAAATTGGTTTTATATGGGATAATCATTTCAAAGAAACTAAACTTTTGAAAACAGTAGTAAGCAATTCAAATAAAAACACTGAAAACTCCCTTTTTGACTTATATAGCAAATTAAAAGAACTTGAAAAGTAGGCAAACTTTCTTTTAAAACAGAATAAAATGTTAATGGATAAACTGGAAGACCTTAGAGGATAAATAAAGGAAAAATAATTTAAGAAACTGTGGAGTACTTGCAAAAATGGAAGGTAGCAATATGATAAACATTTTAATAACCTGACTCACAAAAATCTTAAGCCAACAGAAAAGGCGTTTTCCTTTATAAAGCCAGGGTCCCATTCCAAGTCCATAATTTTGAAATTTATTTCTTATCTTGACAAGTAACTAATCCTGAGAACTGCTTGATCCAGCTTCCCTATCCAAGAGTATAATTACACCTTCAAAGTTGATAAAGACTTTTCTAATAAAACTGTGGGGGGCACGAAAGCCTGCAATCCTTTAATTAAACCTGACACCTCATGTATTCAAACATTTTCACAGAATGTCTTGTATAGCACCTTGGACTACTTGAACACAGGTCATCTTCTGCAGTGTAACAAACCATCACATGTTTTTGAATGATGGACAGGACTACCTACTGAAACATGTGGCCCGGAAGTCTAGCAGCACTTTATGAGATAATAGTTCAACAAAGCACATTGGAGTGAGGTAGAAAATATTTAACCATGTAACTATATCAGGCTACATGGAAAAGCATATTGTAAAACCCTACATTACCTTACCAAGGTGCTACAATCTTCTGGCATAAAATAAGCTAGTGTTATATGCTAATTACTTTTATAACTTTTTATTAATTATTTTATTCTGGAGATGAATCTGTAATATAGAGATATATATTCAATTTTTTGAAGCGGAAAAGGTAAGTGACTCTCTAATTTAGTTTTTCCAGTAATATCTTTCCTACTGCTATGAGTTTGCTTCATATGAACATATTTTTAGTAATAAATGTTTACTTTCATAATGTATTTTGCCATCTTTTTTTTTTTACATCTTCCATTTTTTTCTATAACAGTTTCAGACTTACTTGAATATTTAACAGTTCATTAGCATTCATGTTATTTTGTTTAACATTTACTGTCTTTACATTTTACAGTAAGTTGTCTAACTCTTAAAATACTGTTCTTCCTCTAGCTTTCTCTTTTCTTTACTGAATATGTTTCTAAGGCGACAAGTTACAAAGATGTAATCTATATTTGCAAGATTTAAAGCAGCAACAATAACCACATCAAGAACATACTACATGTACTGAGGAAGGGTGTTGACCTGAAAGCTTTGCAGAATAAACTTGTTTTGAATTTGACGTGGTTATTTTTGCTGAAGTAATTGACTACTTGATTTACAGCTTTGACCATTTTTGCAGTCGAGATTTAAAGCAGCCTGGGATTGAACTAGAGATGGTAATAAATATGTTGGCTACTTAATGGAGTCTTATATTTCCTCAAGGTTTGTTTGAGTGTTGAGTTTAATTTGTATCTTGAGTGTTTGGGTGAGTGGGAGGTTATGCTGATTGCGAGATGCAGCATTCCTTACAGCCGATCAGCTCACTTTGGAGATAAGTTGAAGTATATTAATGTGTTCTTTTCATTTGATAATCAGGCATTTGAGGTACATACAGTCAAAATGGCTACAACTAGTGAGTTTGGAGGCAGTCATTTCTGAAAGTGATTGACTCATGCTGCTATTTGATAACAATTACACAGCCATTGATTTGTAATGGGCTAAAGTGAATGAATAAGACAAGTTGAAATACATTATCCTGTCCATTTTTATGACAACAATCAGACATCGGAGATGTACACAGTCAATAAAATGGCTATAACTGTTGGGGAAAGATGCTATTATAAATGAAAGTGACAGATACCTTGCTGCCATTTGATCTAGTTATTGATTTTGCATTGTGAGGACAGTGTGTGTGTGTGTGTGTGTGTGTGTGTGTGTGTGTGTGTGTGTGTGTGTGTGTGTGTGAGTGTGAATAAATTATTATTAAGGTTTTCATTTGTGGGCATTTTATGTTTCCAGTTCATGGTCCAAGGCAGACTACCCTTTTATAGTAATTGTGACAGGCTGTGTTACAAAGGACTGACTCTAGCATTTGTTTTTTTTTTTTTTTTTTACAAACAGTGTGAACTCACAATCCATGTTGTCAATTTCTAATGATTGCTTTATTATTACAGTTTAACAGCATGCTTACTGCAAATGTCTTTGCATTCATTTCAGAAGAAATAATGCATACTTAATACTGTTCTTGCACAGGAAACTGTGTATTATATGAAATCACAAAACACATTTGCACATTCTGAACTACTGATTTGCACCTGAATTCCTAGGGGCAGTGTTTATTTCACCACACCAAACACTTTGCAAGTAAAACTGCTTTAAAGAATATAGCCATACTACTTTTCAATTGTGTCAGAACGGAAACTTAGATATTTCTGTAGTGAAAGGATATAAGTGATGTCTTAGCTGACCAGCTGTAGTAGAAGTAGTATTATTATTTCTTCTGAACAACTTGCAATGCTTATGCAACACCAGGTGTATGTATTGGCTAAAGCAAAACAGTTGATACTGGCAATGTTATGTTCATTCTCCTCCCCATCAACAGTTGTGAATGTGAAAGACCTAAAGTCCTATGGGTTAAAGTATAGTGTTTCTATAATCAGAGTACAAGATGGCAATATTCCTCTGAGCTAGCAACAGATTTTCCGTTTCTATGAATCCATGTTTGAATAACACATTCATCTTGTGAGTATTTGACTGAAGGCATCTTGCTGAAGATATGATGTGTTAGAACTCAACTGTTGTGAAAAGCTCAACATTCTTGATTTTCCATCTGTGGAGTACTATTTGTAATGAACATACCTGTTATACCATGTTGAGAAAAAAATGACTGTATCACTATTCTGTCAGTTGGGAACAGATATATTTTAACTGTATGACCTTGGCTGACTAAGAACAGTAATCATCGTGTATCAAATGTTGACTGTCCTTGAAATGAAATAAATCACAAGCAGCATCACTCCGTGGTCTGTTTGCAGTTTTCTGAATTACCATTGCATCTTTTTAGTTGATTTTGGGTTACATGTTAGAGACATAACAACTTTTTGCCATTAATTCAATTTCTTTGAACATCCCTAACTCAAACATAATGTGATGTTCTTTATTACATTTAACCATTTCAAAATATGTTTCACTTATTCTCTCAAAAACAAGATTATTGGTAGCATTCAAAGTCCTGGACTATTAAGTTACACATTATCCACAAGGAGTACTGCTTTGCAATAAGCAAAGTAGCTAAGCAAAGGTTATAAATGCTGAATGAGGAAAAGTGAAGGAATTTTGGAAAACATGCTTACTTATGACCAAAGCATGAAGTACCTAAAGTAAAGTTTAAAGTGCATAGGAAGTACTATGCAAAAACTGCAGACTTCATATTACTTCATATTAATATTGTATTTGAATACTGAGGACAGAAACAGCTAGGTGCATAAAAAGCAGTATGCAATCAACATTTTTAGATTACTTACAATTGCTGAACATTACCTTAGCTGCCTTTTCTTGAAGTACTACAGCTGAATGTCATTTATTCTTGCAGTAAAGTAGTAGTATTTTTTTTCGGGGAATGGGGTGGGAGTTGCAGAAATAAATATTCCTATGTGTATGATTATCAACTTTTTTAATATGTTGAGTGGTTTGAGGTAAGATGGTATTGCCAGATGATGTTAGATGAGTAGAGATTACACTTCATGGTTGTGCAAAGTGGCATGCATATGACTCCATTTTGTTCTTCCTAAATATATTCACATTTGGGCATATCTGAAGCTATCTGCACATTCCTTTGTTATGCTGGGGACTGCAGAGAACTGCTGCAGCCTCTGTCACTTTCCACAGCACGTTCACAAGGACTAAAAGCATGTTCATAAACAGACAAGAATGATTTACCTGCATGAATGGCCATACACATTTGTGTATTACTGTAATTCATAGAGTTAAATGTAAAAGGGCCTAATTTGAATACAAAACATGTAATAGTTTAACACTGTTATATTAACGCATAATTACTTGAGTAAAGAGGCAAATGACTTAGTAAACTCCAGACTTTTTAAAGTATGAAAAAAATAATAAAAATATTGTAGATTAAGGTGAATATTAGAAAGATGTAAAATGAGGCAAAATTAGTTCACTTCAAGAAGTGTTTCTGTTACTAATATGATGGGCATAATAGAATAGCTTTTAGTGACTACTGTAAAGCTATCATTTGTGAATGGAAAATCATTACAGCAGAAGTGGAAATGATTAGTGATCACTGAGACAATAATTTCTCTTGTGTCATGTACTGATTGTCCATACATGGTAGAAATGCAGTGTTTTAATTGTGAAGAACTGAAGTGGAAAGTGTGTGCTGTTGGCTGAAAAAAATGTGTCTTTACATGGAGATTTCTGAGTGTCACTACAGACCAAAATGACATTATCATGAATGAGACACTGGTAGAATCTAAGGAAAGTTTGAATCTGTTAACAATCTGATTGATTTACTGTTTTCACTGTATTTATGATACCGCAGACATTACTGTAGCATAACTTTGCTTGGCTGGACTGAGATTTTGCATATGTATATAATTACAAGGTATGTGTCACCTAACTTTTTTATGAGGTTGACAGACATGCTGTCGTTGTGTTGTTTAAACTGATGGTTACACAAAATCTTGTTGTTTATGACTGGCATATTTTTCCATGTGCAGTAATGATGCAGAATAAGGAATCAAGGCACAGAAAGGACAACTTTAGCCATGAGGAAAACTACATCCTCATGGCAACAGTTAGGACATATAGAAACTATCTGTCTGGTAAAGGGGGGCCCCAAACAAACTGATAGGACAAAGGTCTGGAATCAATTTGTCCATGACATTTATGTAGTCAGTGGAAGAAAATGCACATTAGCACAGTTCAAAAAGAGGGAAAAATTACACAGTAGCAAGGTGAGGCAGAATGTACTCGCCCATACCACTATGTGGGGGCTCCAACAATTATCCCATTAACATCAGATCAGGAATACCTCTTCTACATCTATGGAGATAACTATTACACGGAAGATAATGCAACTGGAATAATCAGAGGGTGCGTGGACGCTGGCTCTTACCAATGTCTGCATCAGTAACACTCGCCTGCTCAGGGAGGTTGGTTTAAAAACATTAACATATATTTATGTAGGGAATTTAATGCTAACATGGAATGATTACATGAAACGCATGAAATCTACTGCAGTGAACCTTCCTCAGCTAGACAAAATGACAATGAAGGCATTGTGCATGGTAAGTGTTCCCCACACCTCCTTAATAAACATACATTAATGTATGCTACTTCTTTATTAGTAATGCTTTCAAATCATTTTTACAAAGTCAGCAGCGGAAACAAATAGTGATACTATACCAATAAATTTGGAGGATATCAGTAGCAAAGTGGCTGTTGAAGATGATAGTGATGATAACATAGTTATATTTATGAGGCAGGCTGAGGAAAGTGGCATGCAGTCCCTAAGTTTAATGACAGGATGTGCAATATGTTAGTAACTCTGCAGGAAGTGGCAGTGCACCCCAAAGTCAAGCATGTGCTGATGTTGAACTCATCCTTGTACAGAAGGAAAATCCATGCACCTCTACCCTGGACGAGCACTTTCAGGATGATATTAAATATTTGGAGGTAACAGTTTCCAAAGTGACCCCTTTATCAAGTGTGGTCAGGTGCAGGCATTTGTTACAGTTACTTCAGGAAACATGTAAAACTCTGGCTGCCTGGCAACAAATGTATCATGACATTGTTAGGGCTCAGAGCACTGCCACACAGAGTTAGTTTGAAATGTTCAGAGTCCTGCAGGGTATGCATGAGGACTTGCAGCACTATCTGGAAATGGCATAGAGTATGGATAATGTCATGGACACATCAATGCATAGTATAGTGGCACAACAAGCATCTGAGACCACCTCCATTTGTACACTAACTAGGATTAACAGTCTCAAGCAGGAGTCAGTCTTGGAATAGGACAGGATACTCTCTGAACACATGGGTCAGATTACATGAGATTACAAGTGCTTTTAAAGAAAGTATTGTAATTAGTTGGGAGGGACAAGCACAACAGATGTCGTGCTGGTCACATAAGTGTTCATCAGTACCTAGGACAACCTCACATTCCATCCCGATTCCACAGCACTGTCGATCAGTGAGTGCAGGATCACCTGCATCAGGTGTTTCATGACTTTGGACCAATTCATCATTCAGCTTTCATGGCAGCCCCTCTTCAAAATCACTTGCACCATCACCTAAGATGTGCCTGACGCATATGATCTTGACATACTGTGATTCAAGTGTGATATTTCTGCTACTTACAATTTGACCTGCCAAACACACGTTAATGTTTAACTCAAAAGGGAATATGTCATTAAAAGAGGGGGCTTAGGGCAATTTCCAACTGTATCCTGCAATAGTACTGCTTGCAACCTCAAGGAATTGTGAAAAGAAATCTAGGTCATAACATATAATTGCAGTTATCAACATCAATGCTCTATACATTACCATTGTTGCAGTTGGCAGTTACCTACAGCTTAAAAGTAGTAATAAACAAGTTTCCATGGAAACATAGTAATGAGAAAATTGCAGATTAAAATAAGTGTCCTGCCTTGTAAACAAAAACTAAAGCTATTTCACCCTCACCACTACAGCAATGATGATATTTTTTGTCTCTGAGGACACAGATTATTGTGTATTGCAAAATAAAATAATCTGAGGTGTGTACTTTAACAGGCAACACATACTTTAAACATAGAAAACTTTGCAGAACATAACAAATAATTTGATACTTTTTATTGAAATGCAAGGTATGAATTTATGTTAAATACTGAATTAACACTTTTTCTAATTGAACCACTTGGGGACATTCAACAACTGCATGCGTAGGTAAAACATCTCACTAGAATGTATTGTGTAAAACAGTTAACAATGTGATTATTATTGGGTCTACTTTACACGCTCGAAAGCTGAAAAACCCAAATCCAAATAGTGCGACACGTAAAGAGCGAACAGCGAATACGTCGAACAAACGAAACCGTGAAAGTGAAAATATCAAATTCGCATAGTTGGCCCATCTGTGTTATAGCTCCACAAGGTAAGTGTGTGATAGTTACGGACCTTAGGGTTAGGGAAGGGTTAATGTAAGTGCATATGTAGGTAGTGTATGTAAGGTTTTTTGTAGGTTATGTATGTAAGGTTTAGTGTAGGGTTTTGTTACGTGTATGTGTGTGGAATAGTTAGTTTGTTTGGGTATAGCTCCGTAGGGGAAGTGTGCAGTAGTTACAGACCTTAGGGTTAGGGAGGGGTTAAGGATAGTGCATAGATAGTTGTTTATGTGTGGTTTAGTGTAGGGTTGGCAGTAGGGTTTTGGTGCTTTAATTTAGGGTTAGAAGTAGGGTTTTGTTTAGTGTATGTATGTGTTTGTTTTTATTGTGTTTGGGTAGGTAGTGTGTTGTGGGTGGTGGGTTGGCCAACTATGACGGTTCGAGGTTTTAAATTTCGTGCTTTAGTACGTTTGACATATTCGTGGTTCGCTCTTCATGTGTTGTGCTATTTGTATTCAGGTTTTTCGTGTTTCGAGCGCATAAGGTAGACCCATTATTATTCATATGATGCCTTGCAACATCAATGAATAGGAGTGAGTGAGCTCTCAGACATGATTTTTACAAACAATAATAGGAGTAACTGTTCAACCCCCTCCCCCCATGGGGGGGTCATACATATCCACAAAGTCCCATATAATATCTCTGTTCACTATAAACCTATCAAGTATTGCCCTATTATCAAAAGTGCAGTGAGTTATCTTGGCCTATAGTGAGAACTGCTGGGTGCAGGTGGCTTTGGCTCATCCATGACAAGCAGCTCACACTGGAAAATAGCAAGGCCAGCAGCAAGTGACAGCATCACTGCAGATTGCAAAGCAGATAGGATTGGCGAGACTCCCCTGTATATAATGTATCTACAGACAGCCCAGAAAACTGGGAAAATTTCACTATGAATTGCAAATAGGCTAGATAATTATTCATTAGCATATGCTGTATTACATCATTTCTCACTTATATCTCATTCTGACTTCAGTTGCTTATGCTTATTCTCTGCAGCTGCGTATTAGTGCAAGTGACCTCTATGAATCTGTAAGATTAGGGAACTCGGTTCAGGATTTTCAATTTTGCCGCTTGCCCTGAAAATCATTCCTTTAACTTGCAGTACAAGACATATGATACTTAATGCATACACAAAACACACATATATGCTATGTGTTATATGCATGGATATAGAATATAATATTTGTGTGTGTGTGTGTGTGTGTGTGTGTGTGTGTGTGTACATATGCATGCGCTTTACTTTTGTCTGGGTCATTTTTGCCCTACTAAGACTCCTCTTAATCAGACATATGCTCAGCCATGAGAAGGTTTTGTGATCGCACCAACATTCATCAGTGAAAATTGTTTTTTCTATTTTTATTGCCTAACCCAACTCTATTGTTGACTTGAGCATGTGTAACACCAAATACAGTACTAATTCCCCTATGCCTGCATGCTCCTCCATATGAGACAAAAGGAGCTACTGTCACTAATTAAGTCCTGTCATCACCACAGCAGAATGCGATAGATGGGGAATCACCCCCCCCCATCAGAATACACATCCTTCCTGCCTGCACCACCAATCACTTGAGCTGCTAATTGAACTCAGGTCACCTGGGCTCTAGTCGGGGCTTTATCCATCTAGGCTACGGGTGCAGGTATGTGTGTGCATCGAGATAGATAGATAGATAGATAGATAGATAGATAGATAGATAGATAGATAGATAGATAGATAGATTGATCTGTCTGTTTATCTGTCTATATGCAGACCTAGTTCACATATGACTGCAGTTTTAAAAATTCAAAAAGTTAACAGGGCAAACAGTGATTTGTAAGGAGCCAAGCCCCCCTGCACCCCAATGCCCCCTGCAAATTATGTACACCAACTGTGAGATTGCTCTACAGTGGGGAAAGGGCAAATTCCTCAATCACCACTGGACACACAGTTCAGCTTTTTAAAATGTTAATCATACATATGAATTTTGACATTTGAAAATGTTGATCATGCAAAATAGACCCATATGCACATACACACACACACACACACACACACACACACACACACACACACACACACATATCCTTATCGATCTATATCATATATATATATATATATATATATATATATATATATATATATATATATATATATATATATATAAGTCTAGGACAGATGTTCATAGTAGCAAAACTTTAAACATCAGTGATAGCACTAAAAGAGTTAAAATCATAAAGTTTCAAATACACTTAAAATCAAATCACACAGATTCAAAAATAAAATCTATTTCTTTGCATGGGTAAGCTCCCTGCATCCATCATGATACCCCAACCCCTGTATATACCATTTCTGAGATCACACTACAGTTGGGAAAGGGTATATTCCCTGTTCCCCACTGTACTGTGATCTCAAACTTAAACGAGCCATTACATGTGATCAGCTGATGTTTATCTGCTATAATGGCTTTTATTCACTCATGTTGTTGCAGCTTTAAAGGATTGAAGGTAACCCATGTATATGTATATAAAAGCATGCGTGTATATATAGTATAAAAGCATGCATGCATATACAGTATATGGGTCTCTTTCACAATGCTATAATCAATGGACAAAGGCAATACAGCACAAAATAATGAACTACAGACAACACCGAAAATGTAAAGCAAAATTCAGAAAATGTCAAGTGACATTTAAACTTCTTAACATTTTTCTACATGAAGTCAGTAAACCACTTGCTGACATATTATGCATAGTAACAGTTTTTGTGGAAAGAAATGATCGCATTTTTGCAGCCCCCCCCCACTCTGCCAACACACTCCACATGGAGATTTTGTACAAATTAAACATGTTTCAGTTATCTAGAGTTCAATTACTTTTTTTTGCATGCAATGTTGTTTCAGGTACACTGTATAGTTTTCTTCATGAGCTTAAGTCATAAAGGATTGTGATAAAAATATAGGTTCATAAGTTCATAGGTGTATACTAGTCTAATGACCATTGCGGACATGTAAACCTAGTCAAGCATCTCAAATGTTACCTGGAAGTTTATGTGCCTTAGATGTTATTTTAAGGGGTATGTGTAAGCTAGGAAAAGAGTTGCAAGTTGCTTTTGTCAGTTAGAGACATAGATGCTTGACCCAGGGTGTATTTCCCATTTTCCATCCACTGGTTTGGGTTTCTTTTGCATAGGGTTAGGGAGGAACAAATGAGGAACAATATAAAATAATGCCATATTTATACATAAACATTTAAACTGATTTGTGTAGCTTATTAAGCTTGGTTGTTAGGGTGGCTGCGGCGGTGCAGTGGTTAGCATTACTGCCTCCCAGCAAGAGGTTCTCTGGATTGATCCTCAGCTGGGGTGCCTACTGTGCAGAGTCTGCATGTCCTTCCTGTGGTCACGTGGGTTTCCTCTGGGTGCTCCGGTTTTCTGCCACATCCCAAAGACATGCTGAAGGTGGATTGGACACTCTAAAATGGCCCTAGGCATGAGTGTGTGTGCCTTCTTTGGAATGTTGGGTGCCAGGCTGGCAATGTGACACCATAAAACTCCACTCCCAGTCATGAGCAGACAGGTGATTCACTGAGGCAACCCCTAACTGGGAAAAGAAGAAGATTAAGTTTGGCTGTTCAGTATATTTTCACATCAGGTTCACATCTTAGCAATTTGTAGATAACATCTAATAAATGTGGCTGAGAGAATTTGGTGACAGACTAGATCTACTTCTTTTAGTACTGTAAGTCAATACTATCACTTTGTAGTTCTGAATACCTACTCTTGATTTTGACTTTTCTTTAATTCAGTAGTCTTTATTTGCATTAAATCCAGTTTGCATATACAACTTCTACCTATTCCAGATACAACAAAGAAAGCAGTACCCTTTCAATCCTTTATGATTTAAAACCTGCTATCACATCAATTCTGTAGAATTCCAGCACTCAGGAATGTTCAGAGTTCATGGATATTACCAGAAGGATGATATAATACATGTTTACTAGGAATCCTGGGGAAGTACCAATACAGGGATATATATAGCATCTGTGCAGCCCTTATAGAGGCTTTAGACTTCATAACAACAAATTATAGCACATTTAAACCTAGTCCTATAAACACTGGAATGAAGGCTTGCTTACAATATTTGCCAGTACTGCTCCTTATTTATGACAATTAATGCTAAAATGTGTAACCCATGAAGTACAACCCACTTTACTCTCTTTTGAGTTGTAACAGGATAATATACAGTAGTTTTACTTGGCTATTGTCATCTTGCAGAGACAGTATTTCAATCTAAATGAATAAAATAATAATTGTCTTGCAGCTCAACTTTTAGACACCTTTTAAAATCACTCTGGAAAGTTTTAAAACAGCTTAGGTCCTAACATTGCATTAAATGGATTTCACTTGCATCGGACTCCTTACTCGGTTATTTTCATTTGCACCCATGTTCATTCTTATTCTCACAAGCACAGCTGCTCTTAGATTGCCAGCGAGTGTCATATATTTCTTAGAATAGTAAGACTTTCTTTTCAAATTTACATTGAACCTCTCCAGAAATATTAGTAACTACAATATCTTTAACATGTTTTCTTCTTCCTCTTCAACCCTGCAGCAGACCATCAACTGTCACCAGCGCCTGTCCTCATTCGGAAGGATCTAGCAGACCTGCCTCAGCCTTCCTTATGGGTCCAGCACAAAGAGTGATAAGACTTATGCAGTGTAACACTGTTGCGGGAGAGTGTGCCCTAACCACTTACTACACTATGGCGGCCATGAAAATTCCTGTCTCTCTCTCTCTCTCTCTCTCATTCTTAAAATACTTTATTGACAATAAACAGTGAACTGTCAACAAAAGCAGAATATACAAAAACACAAGCAACACAAAACAAGTCACATAAATTTTCCATGAAGGAATACAAAACTATTTAAAAAGGAAGGTAATACCCTTGATATTAGTAAAAAAAAAAAAAAAAAACAAATGAAGAGCACCCTAGCCCTAAAAACATGGCTAGATGTAAAACCAAATAAAGTCCATCAATAGTTGAATCAGGTTCAAAATCAAGTTAGATGCGAGATCAGGGTCAATTACAAATATAAACACCAATTCAAATACCAAACATATACAAGTGCAATTACAAGTATAAATACAGGTACAGGTGCAGGGTCTAACAGAAGTTGCAACTAAATTATGGAATAATCCCGGACAATTCTAATACAGAGATAAATATATTGTCTCTTATTTATCAGGAATTCTAGAATGTTGGGCCATAAATATCTGGACAAAAGAATTCCAGAAGGTTGGAACCCATATATCTGAGTGAAATTATTTTGGGGGGATTTTAGCTAGGAGTAGGTCTTCTGAACAAAATCAGCAATCTCACCTCCAGGAGATGCATGCACACTTCCGCACATGTACAGCGTCCCAGTCGTATGGTTCTATCTCTCAAATTCCTAATGCTGCTGTTACAGTGAACCTAGGCAGCCATTCCCTATGGGATGGATGAGCTGGAATTGGCAACTCATTCCCATCCTCCTGCTCCAGTCCCTCCAGTGCCCATGCCACTACCCAAACATAGGTCACTTGAGATGGAGTAAGGCTGTTATCCCTCTGTGGCATGGGGATGCATAATGTTTTTGGCATTTCTTATATTTCTAGGGAGCCTGTAACAATAAAGACATGACTGCCACTGCAATAATGAAATACTCACTGGAGTTAGATGTTTTCAAAAGAAGTAGAAGCACATATAAAATGATTTAAGGATGTTACAGAAAATTATAAACAATAAGTATTTTTTTAATTCCTGGCCATAATAAATTCAAAAACTGCATTATATATGTACTAATTTAAATGTATAGCTCCACTTCTTCCACACAGTTAAATACATTAAATTAAAATAAGGGCACAATCAATATTCATATTAAATAGCAATTTAAAATCTCTTGTGTTTGTGAAAATATTTGCATTTATCCTAACTTCATAAATGTGATCCAGTATTATATGTTATGCTGAGATGAGATGCATGCTTTGTTTAGAATTTAAATTGGACAGAATTTTTTTCCTTAAAGCTATCTACTTTTGATAATTAGCTAGCATATGAAATCATAATTAGAAAGCTGAGATAAGAAGGTGCTAAACTCAACACTATCAATGGGATAGGTGTGAAAAATAATTTGAGCATGATGAAGCAACCATCGGTTATTCAGGAAGAGCTGTACATGCAATAGGAAGGTGCTATTCCTTGGATAATGACAAAAATGTAATTTTGAAAATGTCAAAGAAATGTATAATGCAGGAAAATGACACAAGGTTTGCATGCACTTAATGCAAATGTTATTCTTTTTCATTTCTGTTTTGAAACAGTGGAAGTATACAAATATTTAAAAAAGGTGCAAAACTAGTTGAATAAAATATCACACATGGGGTGTTAACTTCATATAAAGAGGTTTATGCTCCCATAATGAGTAAGTAAATTTAAACACAGCAATTGTCTCTGATTGTCAACTAGGTAAAGTCAGACTTCTTCATGAGTGACCTTCCTTTCCATGTTAACAGCAACCTACACTGTAGTTGTAATATTAGCTCCAGCAGCATGTACTTCAATTAGCTTTTATGCAAGATTCTCGGAAGTGTTTTTGTTTTTTATTATCAGATCTCTGCTGAATTGACTGAATATTCTTTCTTCATACATCAGTCATTATTATTGTACTCTGAGCAAAAACAACTGTCAAAAGTTAATTATTCCTACTTTTAAATCACTGTTTTGATGTATGTAATCTCTGTAAAAGGCAATATATCTTTTATGCTGGGAAAATGTGTCTGTTACACCACATGCTTTATCTCTTTTCCCTCAGCAGGTATTTGCCACAAAGCTTGCCGTGTTGTGACAATGACTCAGCTATGAACAGAGTGTTGATTCTTCTGTAAATCCAGTGCTTTGAACTGCATCTATCTCTTAAAGCAACCCCCCAAAACAGCCCACCACCATCCACAGATTCTACTAGGCAAGTGGGAAATGGAAGAAGATTGCCTGGCCTTAGTTCATTATCCTGCACAAACTGCACACACATATCCTTAATTCGGAGTTATCATTCCACCTACTGCATGTCTTTTGGATATGGAGGAAATGAGATGACAGGGAAAACTCACTTGTATACTTAGATGACATTAAGTCTCTGCACAAAAGGCACTTTATCAAAGAATTGAAGCAGAGAACTTTTTACTGTAACATTGACACACACTGTTATCTATGTACCTCCAGTTGTACACCATACATATGGAAACATTTTGGGGGGGCCTGAGCTAAAACAATTTGGTATTTCACAGATGAAATACATAATCTCTCACTTTACTCATCACACAAGGTCCATTTATAACTGATTATTCAAACATTGTTCAACAGATGTTTTTTGCTGTAACTGTTTCCACAGTTGCATTTTATTTAACTTTTATGCACCAACCGTAATGCAATAATTGTCTTTGCAGAAATATATGCTGCATTCTGAAAACTGAAATCTTCAGAAAAAATTAAGTTGGAATATTTTTTCTCTCACTTTGTCTGATAGAAGATTAGAGTGCATCTCATGTTGTGGACACTGAACCAACTTTGCTAAATGAAGTGGATCCAATGTTGGTGGGGTCATAGTGGGGGAAGTTAGGATCATTATATTTCATGAATAACTCCTAATTATAAGTTACTTCAAAGTAATTTTTCAGCATGTAGGAAACGTATAGTAATAGCTATCCACAGGCTGTTAACAGTGGAGGATAATTACTATTGGGCAGTGTTTTACTTATTCTGTTTGCATTGCACTTCCTTAAGGACAGGAGAAAATATGTCTGTTTAGTCTACCCTTTAAGCTCATTTAACATTCTGCTTCTCTTCCATCCCTGCTACTCTTTCAGCATCTTGTGCGCTTCCCATGGCACCCTGAATACCGTTGTGATTTCTGTCTTCATCATCGATTTATATTGACATTCTATACATCCCTAGTGCTGTCTGAGTTGAAGTACTTTTCAGAGATCCAGGGACTAATCAGACTAGATAATCTGCTGCTATTGCCCTCTTTTCTCCCCCCTTTGCCCTTCCTGTTCTAGGTGCTGCTCTGAGGAACCACACTAGCTCCTTTTTCTCTCTTTCTTGTTTATTATAGGGCTATAAAGTTCTTCATAGTATTCAACTAGGTCATCCTGACCTTCCTGTTAGTTTAAATATCCTTTTGTTTTCCTTCTTCTCCTCCTTTAACTTTTAAGCTAGTTTTTCCCTATTTTTTCATCTTTGCTGTCAGCAGAATTCTTTCTGCCTAATTATTTCTGTCTATGATTTTGTTGTTTTCCATAACATTATCTTGCATTTTATTTTTCCTCCTCTTTCAATCTTTCCCCTCTTTTTTCTTGTTACACTTCTGTTTGCATCCCTCTAAACTCCACATCTGCTTTTCTATGTATACATTCTTATGTTTTTAGGATAATTTTGAAGAAAATTAAGCAGGTTCAAATTAAAATGTCATGTTTTTTAAAAGTAAGAAAAAAGTACATTGTGCGCACCTATTCAGTTAATTATAGTGTATGAAAGAGACTAGGTTAAGGATGTATAGCTGTCATTTTCAGCCTATGGTGCAGTAAAGATAGTCATGCCAACAAAGGTCTTATAATTCAAAATCATCTTTCTGTGGTCATACATCACGCATCAGTTTGCATGGAGTAATGTTAATGTCCATATATCAACATAGATAAATGATAATGATGAAGAATCCTTAGCATGTACTAGTCAGTCATGCAAATCAGCTAAACATCACTGTATATAATAAAGTACAGCTAATGCCTTTATTATGACTCTTTATGGCTCACTGTACTCATGCAGTAATGTTTACTGTGTCAGTGCAGTTTCAAATCCCATGGGGGTTGCATATTGTTTTGCAATGTTCAATTTGCAGTCTGCATATGTCAAACATTTCTAGGGTGTATGTGTTTTAAAAAAATGACTGGGCAAATGTGTGCTTTTGCAAACTCTAATGTTGCTTGGAGATGTGAGCTAGGCCAAAGGTGATTTCAGTGTTTGTATTCTGGCTTGCTGAATCTTTCCCTTCAACTAGGGTATGTAGCTGTGGAAGCATAAGAATATCTTCAAAAATGTGAAAAGTCTCCACTATAAACAATCCTATTTTGAACTTGTATAAGAGGAGGAAGGTTGAGCATACTATTGTTTCAAGTCAATAAGTTAAGGGGCTTATGTTAATCTACCTACTGCAGCGTACAAGGTAGAGATCAATCTGTATTGTACTACCTGGAAGAGCCCTGAAAATTCTAATTTGGTCTTAAAAGCAAGAGATACTGAGGATAAAGTGTATCCCCAGGATTCAGCAAGGCTATTTTCCATGCAGGAACACTGTAGGAGCTCCTGCACTGAAAATGACCACTGAGCGATCCAGAATAATGCCGTTTCCACATGCATGAGCGGTCCTACACTGTTCTGGCATGGAAAACTGGAAAATATGCAAATCACCTCATTTGCTGGTGAAAACCATGCAAATGAGGTGATTTTGCAATCCAGCAAGCTGCCAGGTCTCTGTGCCAGAACATTGTATGTGCAGAAATGTATTCAGAAAATAACTGAGTACATTTGTGCAACTGACAAAACAGAGGTATGACAGCTCGTGTAAAAGCATGTATTATGTTTAATACACATGGCAATGGCCAAATATAAGGCCATTGGTATTAAAAACAGTTTATTTCTTTTTAAATGAAACTTTTTTTTTTTTTTTAGCCTATCTCGGCTGTTTAAGCTTATGGCAGCGGCACACAAATGAGATCATGCCGACAATAAAAAAAATGAGAAAAGTCAATTTTAAGTTAATTCTGCATTTTGCCATTATACTCAATGGCATGAAGAATGTAAACAATACCAGGGAGCACTGGTTGTCAAGGGGAAAAGGTCCATTTAAATGCAGTAACTAATGACATACACACTGGGGTATGCAAATGAGGGGAATTATACTGAATCATAGATTTGTTCAAAGTGTCAGCCTGCACCTAACTGTGTAGGTGCAGAAATGCAATAGTGCAAGTGTAAGAGCCGAATGACTTCATAAGGGTATGTGTCATGCTTGCTGTAAACTCATTGGAGCTCTGTGGCCTGTGTTTGCCCTTAACTAAGCACAGCTAAGGAAGGGGGTGTGTCAGATGTGCCTGAGCACTGTGTATGTAGCCTAAACAGGTGTGCATGCCATGCACCAGGATTTAAACCGAAAAAGAAAAAAGAAAAAAAAAAGAGGAAATGGCAGCACTGTTTACATATGAGCACTGGGTATGCACGGTGCACCTCAAGGCTTAAATAGGGAGGAACTGGGAAGGGGAAACAGCACTAGGAAGGCAATCAGGGAGAACTAGCATAGCTGGCAGGTGGAATGTATCAGAATCAGCCAATTACACATGCAGCAGCCCAGCACACTAATATAAACTATGCAAACACCCTACAGACTGCTTTTCCTACAAACTCTACATCACTGGTGTACCCAGATGGGGGATTTTTAAATGGCAAAACTAACTAAAACTGTTAGAGGCTGCTGCTGCTTTACTCCATCAATATGTGCTAGAGACTGAAGGTGGTGAGGAGGAGAATGCTGACAACTGCCCCACAGTGAGGAGGAGGAGAAGAGTGTACAGACCCAGGGGAACTTACCAGGGCCTACATGAGCTGGAGATAGTAGAGTGCTATAGGGTGGACAGGGACATTTTACAGCAAATCATTGAGCTGTGCCAGCCATGCCTTACACACAGAACTAATAGAAGGGAACCCATCCCCAGTGGATACCAAGGTATGTCTAGGCTTAAGAATACTAGCTACAGGTACCTTCCAAAGACCAACTGGGGATATCATGGGGTCTCACAGACTTCAGCATCCAGGGTACTCCACCAGTTCTTGGATGCCATGACACAACATGCCAATGAGCACATATATTTTCTCACCGCCTGTGAAGTGCTGAAGAGATGTATGCGTCTTTTCCACCATATAGCAGAATACACTGAGGTAGATGGTGTTATAGACAGCATGCACATTCACATCAAAGCACTACCCGGTGAGCGGGTCAGGGTCTCCATAAACCACAAGAACTTCCCCTCCATCAACTGCCAGGTCATGTGTGATGCGCAGAGCATTATCATGAATGTGTGTGCTGGCAGCCCTGGAAGCTATCACGACTCCCACATCTGGCATTGCTCACAGCTTTATCAGGCATTTGCCAGGGGGGACATCCCATATGGCCATCTAGTGGGGGATGCTCGCTATGCACTGGAGCTGTGGTTGATGACACGCATCAGAAATGAACACACACCTGATCAAGAACACCATAAATAGGCACACGCACACACCAGGATCAATGTAGAGCACGTGTTTGAGATGGTCAAGTTATGGTTCCACTGCCTTGACATATCTGGTGGAGCCTTGCAGCATTGTCCAGCTACATGTACACAAATGTTCATAGTATGTGCTATGCTACATGATATGATCCTGCGGGAAACAGCTGCAGCCGAAACAGCACGGGGCAGGGCCATACAGCCCCCACTTTTGCCAGCAGAGGCACAGAGGGACTCAGAGGAGGAACATCCTGAGCCTGCCCCTGTAGGCAGAAGGAGGCATGAACAGTATGCCCAGGCCTTGGCAAAGAGGCAATGCATAGCACACACATTGACACTGTGGGGACCCAGGGACTGATACCTCTCTCTGACTCGAACATACAGTAAAAGGGATGCCAAACATGACACTACTTGAGCTTTACCATGTATAGGGAGTGTACTATGTGCATCCAACGTAATCAGCCCTCCAGCACTGTCCTCAATACTGGCCCAGCAGCAGGTTAAGTCACCCTTCCTATCAATTACTGAATGGAGTAGTATATTCTCATACTTGTATGTATGATATGGATTCAAGCATGCAAGGGAATAGGGTGGCTGAATGGGACAGCAGCAGACAGCTATATGGCACAGCAGGAAATTCATAACAAATGCTGGTGTCAACATACTAGGCAGCACTACACAAGGTGACAACCCCCACCACAGTACATGTGATGGCCCAAGGAACTGTGGGTATCAATAGTTCACACACATGGCTGTCTATGAGGGTCACATACCCGCCACCAGCCTCACCTAACAGTACAGGTGTAGATAACCAGTAAGAAAGGCTGAGCTAAGGCCCCCAAATATGGAAATGGTGAACAGCCCACCACCAGCCCTACACAGACATACTACAACAAGTCTGACAGTTGCATTCTAGTTCTGAAGGGTAAGAAGTCTGAAACTGAAATATATGCCATTAAGATCTAACATGTGTACTCTACTGATATCCTTCCTGTCTGCATGATAGGTCACAATACAATATGAAATGGAAGCCAACAGAGTAACTGAAATACAAGTACAATCATTTAAAATGTTAAAATCTGCAGGTGTGCACCCCCCCCCAACCACAATCCCATGTAGAAATGCAGTAACAGATGGCCTGCAGCACTCTGAAATGGCCTACAGTCCTCTGGCAAAGGCCTATGCCTCACTCATAGTGCCAATGTACAGAATGTCAGGGGGTCCCAACTAATTACACAGTAAACTGAAAACAAATGCAAAGCCATGTTGACAAATGGTAGTAGCATGCCACCCCATGTTCTACTGCAAGGACTGTGGAACAGGCCCTAAATACTACTGGGATAAAGGGCCAACTATAGGGATACCTCTGCGATATTGCTTACATAATGTTAGTTGGAGGAGAGAATAACAGAGGGGGGGGTGTAAAAGCATGGATGTCATGGAGTGTGTGTAGTCTGAAACACCAATGTCTGCCCATACTACTCCCAACTGCAAACCCATGAATGAATAGCCACAAAACTGCTTGTAAACCACAGTATGAAGGTAAACTGACCAGATATATGAGTCTTGCCTCTGGATAACCTGGGTGTATCTGTACAGCTGAGAGGTATGGCCCCAGCAGGATATGGCCATTCCATGAAGTTGAGAAAAGCACAAGGAGGGGATCCCCAGCCAGCATACCAACAAGGTGCTGGACCATTTACACAGAACCAGCAGTCTATTGTCTGTAGCTACCCAGCCACAATGGCAGGTGTGTGTCAGAATGTGTAGTCTATATGCCGTAGAATATTGGTCTCAGCTTCATTCATCTTGTATTTCCCGATAAATAACTGTGAGCAAAGAATGATAACTGTCAGTAGTTGATGATATGACACATCACAGTGTGAAACAGTACATATGTCAGAAAATGTATGCTACAACCAAACATGTCACACAAGCAGCACAGACAGCAATAATCACAGAACCCCCCGTATGTTAAGCCCATTGTGCCTCCATATTGGCAACCTATCTACAAATATCCTGCAGAAACACGTTGCTAGATGTAGATGTAGCTGTAGCACACAAAACCCTGAACTGGAGTCCAACCCTCTCTGGAATGGATGCACTCACTTAATATAAAACGTCATACTGGGTATGCTCCTACAATTAGAGAAATGAAGCCCATGTCTCACAACACAGAGACTACAGATTTTGGTTATTCGCAGATGTCTGTGCACACACACCAAATTGTACACTATTGATACTTCACACACACACACACACACACACACACACACACACACACACACACACACACACACACACACACACACACACATTGGATAAGAATACTCACACATATCTAAGGCCAATATAATATAATATGTCAAACATACACACCCAGTGACGTGGGGAAGAGAAAGACAGAAAGCGAGAGAGAGAATCCATTATGAGGTCTGTCCCACCCACTACACATCCCATTGGCTTATATCACATGATGTGCTGATGTCATTCACTGTAGAAATACCTTTGGTTACCCCTCAGCCCTATAGTCTCAGTGGTGCTTGTGATAACTGTGTGACACTACAGTACAAATAGGTATGCATGTAGCAGTTGTAATCTCAGCCCTGTCAAATGTAAAGTTGTGTGTGAGTGTGTGTGTGTGTTTCTAGATGAATGTGGTTGAGGCCATTCACACTCACTAAACTTCCCTTAACCCTCCTTCAGCACTGCTGCTGATGTCTCTCACCTTCAAAGATATCTTTGGACAGCTCTCCAACATATAAGCTCTGTGCACTTGTGATAACTGTGTAATACTATAGTATAGAAAACTAGTTAGGTAGGAGTTCCTGTCCTCATCCTGGCAACTGTGTAAATGTGAGTGTTTGTGTGAGAGAGTGTGTGTATCCTTGTAGAGACCTGATTTTGTGGTCATTCACACTTACAACACTTCCCTTACCTCTCCTTTAGCTCTGTTGCTGATGTCACTCACCGTCAATTATACCTTTGCTCAGCTTTCCAACATGGGAGCTCTGTGGCACATGCGATAATTGCAGCACAATGTAGTAGCAATAACAACATAGGTAGGGAGTTGAATCTAGTTCCTGGCAAGTGTTTGTGTGTGTAAATCTATCTACATGTCTGTACCTTAAAGATTGTGGCCCCATTTACACCCCAGTACACATCTCAGTGCCTGACTTAAGCAGTTCTGCAGATATCATTCACCTTAGAAATACCTGTTGGCAACCCCAAACCATGGAAAGTTAGTGGTGCATGTGGTAAATGCATAACATAATAGTCCAAAAAGATAGTTAGATAGAAGTTTAAACCTCACTTCTGGTAAATGTGAATGTGTGTTTAGGGGAAAATATTTTGTGGAATATCTCACCCACTACATCACCCAATGCCAGTATTTACAAGGGCTGGTGATGTTCCTCACCTTAGAAGTACCTTGGGACAACATCCATCCCATAAGCTTTGTGGTGAGTGCGATAAATGTGTAACACTGTAATAGCAATACATAGCTAGGTAGGGGTTAAAAACCCAGTACTGGCAAGTGTGTATGTGTGTCTGTCATCAATATCCTGTGTGATGGCTGGGGTGATTGTGTAATAATAGAATCCATTGGGGGGTAGGTTTTGCTAAATTATATGTTGAGGACCTAGCAAATGTCCACATTACAAGGTCAGCAGTTGTCAAACACCATAGAGGTTGGTGTTGACAATCCACAGCCCTAAATGTGTAGTACCATATGCAATGACTACGTGACAGTATGGATAAGTGAACAATATAGACAACCCTTCTAATACTCAGAGACCACTCTCCACTCATGAATCATACAGAAACACACTTGGCTAGGCAACAACCACAATATTGGTAGTTCATAGGTTCATAGGTTCATACTAGGCTATCTGCCCTGGGGCAATTATAAGCCTAGCCCGATTCTGTATGGCTTACGCCACCCCTTGATTTGAGTATACTGTGCCCTTTTTAAGGTTTAGTTTACTGTGCATCTGTCTAATAGTGACATGGGAGTAATCCCTGGGACAAACCTACGATCCCCCATCCATCTATTGAGATTCTTCTTGGGGAGATTCAGTGAGGTGCTCTGCCTCACATGAACTGGAATTCTATTCCAGAGCGAAGGGAGCCTCTGGGTTATGAACCTGTCCCTCCAGCAAGTTCTATTTATTTCTGTGCTGAGGTTCAAGTCCCTCGAGCGTGTGGCTCTAAGGGATTTATATTTACTGAGGTGGTGCATGTCCATTAATTCTGGATTTTACATAGCTTTGTATGTCAGGCATAGATCGCCTCGAAGTAGGCTGTATGCAACTGAGTAGAGCTGGAGTTTTTTTAACTGAGCAGCATATGGCATCTGTTTGAGACCCTTGATCCTCTTGGTGAGATACTTTTGGGGTCTTTCTAATTTCTGCAGGTGTCGGGTAAGGTACATCCCAAAAGGGGCATTGTATTCTATGATGGGCCTGATGAGGGATGAATAAAGGGGCACGATTACCTCTCTTGATCTAGATGTGAAACCCTTCGTGATGAGGTGGGCTATGTAGAAGGTCTTTCTAACCACTTTGGCAATGTGGTTTTCAAAGGAGAGATTGCTATCAACTTGGGTCCCCAGGTCCCTAATAACTTTCTCTGTACTTAATGGGTTTCCACATTGTTTTTTCCAAAGGGTATGACTATACATTTTTTGGCATTTAGCTTTAAACCATGGTGCTGGCACCAGTTATCTATCTCTGTGAGACCTTTTTGAAGGATGTTTGTGTCAGCTGGAGAGTTGATTATGGCACCCAGTTTGCAGTCGTCTGCGAGCTTGGTGAGCCGTAGTCCTCCCACGTTTGCCTGTACCTCGTAAAAGTATATACCGAACAAGAGTGGTCCCAGGACAGAACCCTGTGGGATGCCATTTGTGACCGGTTTCGAGTCTGACATGGCTCCAGCAACTCTCACTCTGTGGGTTCTGTCTTTGAGCCAGTTTGTGACCCATCTTGTGACATAGGGGTTTATATTTAAGCTGGATAGCTTATCTATGATGCCTGAGTGGGGTATTGTGTCAAATGCCTTTGCAAGGTCCAGATAGGCTGTGTGGACTACCTTCCCTTCATCTATGGCTTTGGTGACTGTTTTGAAGAAGTCAACCAGGTTCAAAAGGCAGGATCTGCCCTTGACAAAGCCGAACTGGGTAGGATCTAGTGTCTGTAGGTCCCCAATGTCTTTGTTTATGAGCTCCATGATGATCCTTTCCATAGCCTTGCAGACTAAGCTAGTCAGGCTTATAGTTTCCAGGGTCCGTAGAGGTTCCACCTTTGTGGAGTGGGACCACTGTTGCTGTACGCCATTCTGTGGGCACATATCCTGTAGTGAGGCTGAGATTGTATAGCTGTTTTATTTGAGGGATTAGTTCCTCTTGTAGTTCATGTAGGACACAACCTGGGACGCCATCTGGTCCCATGGAAGCAGTGTTTTTTGCTTTGGAGAGGGCAGCCTTCACCTGAGCATCAGAGATGTTTGGGAGGCAGCCCTCTGCCGGGATAGATACTTGCTCTTTTGGGGAGGGAGAAGTTTGCACTGAACCTGTCTGCCAGGATATTGGCGATGTCTGTGGGTTCAGTGTATTTTTGTCATTTAGAATCAACTCAGAACAAGTCTGGGAGTTGCATCCCAGGTTTCTAACATAACTGAAAAAAGCCTTATGATTGTCTTTGGCGTCCTGTGCAATTTTTCTCTCGAAGCTGGCCTTGGAGGATTTTATGAGGGATCGTAATTTTTTGCTAGTACTGATCAGAGATGCCTTCCCTATTAGGGATTTTGCTATATCATGTAGTAGCTTCCTCCTTCTGTTGTACAGTTTATTTATGGCAGGGGTCCACCAGACTAGACACCTGCCTTTGGATGATTGGGTCTTGGTTTTGTTTGGGATAGCATGATCCATGCATTCCTTAAGATGTCCCTAGAATGCATTTATATAGGATTCTGCAGTTTGGGCCGTAGTTTCCACTGGCCCTGGGGCCTTGAAGGATTCCACTTCAATTTTGAGAAGTGAGATGTTCGCTTTTGAGAAGTTTTTCACTGTGGTTTTCTGGGCTGGGGGTGGGGTCGGGATGTGGACATCCAGTGAAATTAATTTATGGTCTGATCTTAACAATGAGAGATATACTTCTGGTGTGGAGCATAGAGTCCCCATGTTGGTAATGATCAGGTCTAGTATGTTGTCCCCTCTTGTGGGAGTGGTGACTAGTTGTTCCATAGCATTTGAGTTTATAATTTCCAGGAACCTTTGGGCTAAGGTGCTGGGGCTTGAGTAGTGCTCCCAGTCAATGTTTAGGTAGTTGAAGTCACCCAATATAATGGTGTTCGGAGAGATCTTCATGTTCTCCAATGATTTCAGGAAAGCTGAGTGGGATTCCTGACTTTGAGAGGGTGGTCTGTAGGATGCTATAAACTGAAAAGCAGTCTTGCCCACTGTTAGTTGCACATGGATGGTCTCCGATACTTCGTGCAATGCCACTAACCTGGAGGTGTGGATATCCTTGATAAATATGGAAACTCCCCCTCCTTTTGTGGTTCGGTCTGGGTTTTGGGGCTGAAAAGCATGATATGAGGTATAGCCTGGTAGTGCTGGGGTGCTCTCTGGAGCCTTGAACCAGGTTTCTGTCACTGCACAGATATCGATGTTCTCCATACTGAGGAGAGCTTCGAGTGCGTGCATCTTGAGGTTAAGACTTCTGGCATTTAGCAGCATTACCCTTAGTTTCTTGTTCCTTGTGCTGTCTATGGGGGTGGGTTTCACTTTTGAGCCTTGCCTAAAAAAGGCACTATGGGGGTGGCAAGAGCCTTTGCCAATATCCGAAAGCCCAGTGGTGACAGGTGCAAGCCGTCCCTAGCAAAGCAACGTGGCTTGTCGAGCATGTCATCCCAGGCTGACAGACACTTGATCCCCTTTGAATGACACCAAAATTTTAGCCAATTGTTAAAATCGATCATTTTGTCTTTGTTCCCCTGCATATTGCCTCACAAATATTGCCCACGGTGTGATTGCAGTGGACTACATGCCTGTTGACCACAACAGTGCCACTGAAATCAGAAAGTACTGTGATGTGTCACATCTCCTGACTGTGTGCTATCCAGCAAGTAAAAGGACACAGCACCCTGTTCCATCCCCTCAGTAGCCCAATCAATGTGTACATTTCCCTTTTGCCATGTTCCCCAATGGACACCTGCAACAACTGTAGAGTCTGCAAATGTACCTCACAAAGGGAATACCATGCCTTATACACACCCCTGTATGGACAGACGCCAATAACTCCAATGAATACCCATATCATACTGTCAATATAGGTGCAATCACTACCTCAGTTATATAGCCAGGTCTCACCAAATGAGGTCAGGAATGCTACATCAGAAGATACTAATCTGTCCACACAACATGGCCCAGAGACCTCAAGCACACCTCCACACTTCAGAGAACATGCATGTGAGACATGTGCACAACTCAGACACTGTCCATGTTATGGAATATAAATCACATACATGGGAAGCAGTGCACATCACTGGCCACTCACAACAGAAATCTGAATGAGTGGGTGGGGAATACAATACCCACCCCTGGGGACCACTCCAGTGACTATACACCTGAGCCACACTAGGGGACTATTTTCATGTGGCCTAATGCCAGGGTATTCCCTTGGGCTAGCCTTGTACAGCCTTCAGGCCCATTCACCTACCACACACCTATGAACCAATGAACCTATGGATCTCATTACTGGCAAGTGTGTGTGTGTGTGTGTGTGTGTGTGTGTGTGTGTGTGTGTGTGTGTGTGTGTGTGTGTGTGTGTGTGTGTGTGTGTGTGTGTGTGTGTGTGTGTGTGTGTGTGTGTGTGTTTGTGTGTGTGTGTATGTGAAAAGTAATCCCAGTTTGTTTGGTTGATCAATATCCCCTGTGGCTTTGGTTATTTGCAATTGGAGGTGTTGCTAAACCAGAACATGTACCATTCTCCATTCTACAACAGCTGTAGTAAATCAACATATACCTATGTACAACCCTCAGCCCTATAATCTGTGAGGCATATGCAATCCCTGTGTTACAGACCGGGGATTACCATGCACATACTGTACCCTGCCTATGACATGGTGGATGTGTTACCACACTGCAATACCCAGTGGCCTTGCTGCAGGGCCACATCCTGGTGACACACAGATGGCTAGAATGGAAATGGGATACAGCATGTGAGAACACATTCACTCAGCACTTCATTTCTGGGGGGAGAGAGGGGTAAAGCTGGCACTGAATGTGTTGCCAAGACTGTGGCCAATATCTATTGTCTCAGGATAGGTATTAGCATTGTGCAGTAAATCGCAGCACTTGTGTTTAATGCTGTGGAGGTTGTTGATGTAACTATCAAAGGCTGTTGTGACTGCCTGCTGCATCTCTGCTGCCATAGATGCCTGTTGGGGATTCCATAAAGGATCCAAAGTTGTGTTTGAGGCTAAGAGAGTTCAACAGTCATGGGACACCACCTTTCCATGCAACAGTGTCCTCCTTCTGATGTACACTTTAGTAATGGCAGGGGACCATCACGTTGTTTCCCAGTGTTTGGAGGATAGTGTCTGGGTTCTCTTGACTCTGGCTAGTACCATGAATTAATGTACCTGTTTGTACTGTGCCTATGTGTATGATTCCACAGTCATGCAGCTATTTACCATTGCCATGGGTACAGTGAAGACATCCACCCCTGTTTTCATGACTGCAAAGTCAGCTTTGGAGAGGTTTTGCCAGGTGGTTATCTTGGTGGGGGGTGTGGATGACATGTTGAGTTCCATGTTGTTTGTAGCCTGTATGAATTTCAACATGCAGGGAATGACATCTGTGGATGAGCAACAGTCCCATATTTAAGTGGTCAACATAGGTCAAGGTTGTTGCATCCTCTACCACGGGGTCAGTATGAGCTGGTCTAGGGCAATGGAAATGATGAATCCCAGATGTGTTGGACCACTGTACTGGCACTTGGCTACATTCTCCAGGTGATGGAGGGGTAGTTGAAGGCTCGTACTATGTCATTGTTGCATTGGACCATCATAGATGACAAGGTGTTGAGGAATGTGCATTGACAGTCTAGGAACATAGATGTGGACCCATAGCAGGCTATGGTCTGGATTGCACTATTACCCCAAGGCAGTTGTACCAGAAGTATCTCCAATGCATTATGCTGGGATACTTGTCTGGATGTGTTCCTATCCATAATGAATATGGAGACAACACCACCTGTGGAGGTGTGGTGTGGTCCATGTTTGGGGGCTGATAGCTGTGGAATGCGTCATAGCCTGATACTACAGGTCTGCTGTCTGCTGCTGTAAACTACCTCTCCAATACAGCAGCCATGTGTCCTCCAACAACTGTTATGAGTGATTGCATCCTGGCAGTTAGATGTCCACTGTTGAACAGCATGACCCTCAGATTGCATACATGTGCAGCTGTTATGGTGGTAATAACATTAGGAACACTGCCTAATAAGGCACTATGGGGTGGCAAGACATGGCCAGTACCTGGCAAGCAAGCAGTGACAGATGTAGAACATCCATGGCAAGTCATTGGGTTCTGTCAATCATGTCATCCCAAGCAGAGAGGTTCTGGATCTCCTGAGAATGACACATAACATGTAAGCCAATGTTGCAGTCAATCATCTGTTGATAGTACTGCAGCATCATTCAGGGTGACAGCGGTACACTGCCCAGGGCTACTGCCACACCTGCCTGGACCACATAATCAGAGATTCAACCATGTCTCCTGTCACGTAGTCCAGCGAGGTGAGTCCCAAGTCATTCACACCCACATGGATATGGAGTAATACTCATAGTTGTTGTGGAGTGACATGACTGGCTGTGTCATGTATTAGATGCTGGCATGTGATAGATATTTGGCTGCTACCTGCTCCATATTCAACTTAGTGAGTGGGATGTGTGTGCCTCAGTATTGAGTTACCCATGATCACTGTATTGTGCAAGGTGGTTAGCCTTAGGAGTTTAGGTTGGGGGTACACTGTGTAGGTAAAATATGTGTCCCTTGGCATGTGTCATGTTGCAGTGTCTGAGTGGGTGTCTGCCTTGCTGGTCTGTGCTGTTTGGGTTAATGTCCATTGAATGCCTCTGGGAAGGTGGGTGTGTGGCTTTTCACTGTATGTCATGGCTGCCAAAGTGGGTGTCATGGTGAGCTATGTGTTCCACTTGGTGTGGTGCAGGTGTTGATGTTATCCTCTTGACCTGCTAGTCCAGTCTTTGCTGGAGAGTGCATATGTCCAGATTGGGTGATATATGGGTAACCCTCACAGGTCTGAGTGTTTGGAGTTTAGAGGGGGGGTTGTCTGTGTACATGAGGCAGTTGCAACAGTGCCCCAGAATGGACAATTGCACCAGGTTAATGGGTGAAATCACAGATAACCACCCTTCAAACATGCCAGTAGGGGTGGACATTACTAGTAAGTACTGGGGCTACATCTGTGATGATCGAGTACTGCTGATGGCTCCCAGTTGTGCCACATGTCTTGATACAATAACCTGGTGAAGTGCGAAACCATAATGCTGGTTGAAGTGGAAGACAGAAAGAACTAGCATGATGTATGGGTGGAACAGAAGGCAGGCTGTCTGCCATCTGTAATACTTTACCACAGCTGTGCAGTTATCAGCAGCTTTGGCCAGGTAAAAGTTCAGTAAGCACTGTAGTGCATGTGGTAACTGTGTAATGTTATAGTAAATATACAGAGATAGGCCGGAGTTTTAATTCCAATACTGACAAGTGTGTGTGTGTGTCTGTGTGTGTGTGTGTGTGTGTGTGTGTGTGTGTGTGTGTGTGTGTGTGTGTGTGTGTGTGTGTGTGTGTGTGTGTCTGTGTGTGTATGAATTGTGTACTGTCTGGCTCGTACCATTTCTGACCTGTGTACTACCCTTTACACTTCCTTCACTCCAGTTTAGTAGACCTGCTGATGTCATCCACCTTAGAAGTATCTTTGGAAGAGTTAAAAAGGTATAAGCTCTGTGGTGCGTCTGACATCTGCGTAACATTATAGTAAACATACCTAAATAAGTAGGAGTTCCAATCCCAATATTGACAAGTGTGTGAAAATCATATACTGTCTGTCTCATACCATTTCTGACCAGTGTACTTCCCTTCAGTTCAATTTAGTAGACCTGTTGATGTCATCCACCTTAGAAATACCTTTGGAAGAGGTGGGAATGTATAAGCTCTGTGGCGAGTCTGATAACTGAGTAGCATTGTAATAGGAATACCTAGATAGGTAGGAGTTCTAATCCTAATGTTGACAACTGTGTGTGTGTATGAAAATCATATCTTGTGTGACTTATACCATTTTGATGTGTATACCATACACGGCTGGTGACCACCTCCCACTGCCATTACTTTATATAGTGTTGTAACAGCATCTGCCTCACATACAGCAGGTTAAAGCATTGCACAGTCCTCTGTACAGATGTGTCTGGAATAGCCATATGTTTTAAACTTATAAGTGTTAGGAAGTGGTCTGTGTCCCTTAACAATGCCCATGTATGTGATTTAATAGCCAAATAGGACACAGTGAGTGTACTGACACATATGGCAGCATAAGGTGTCATACCTGACTTGAAACATCATGCTGATAGGACGTCTACCACCTTCACAGGTGGCCAGTCTTGTAGGTGCAATACATAAGTCCAGATGCTTAATTTTACAAGTGAACTGTACCTGTTATGTGTCACATTAAAGGCTGCAAGAGGTGTGGACTGTCATATTGTGTTCCTAATTAGTATGTAACAGGAACACCTCGCATGTCAGGAGGGGTGTGTACACAATTTATATCCGCTGCATACCAGTAATGTGTCATGCATGACTCTACTTTAGGCCGCTTGTCCAGCACAATTTGCTGGCCTCTGTCCAGACGTCTTGGCACTGACAAGTTGTGAGGTATGCTACAGGAATGTCGAATTCATGTCAGATAGGCCCCAGTGGTGACCACTGTGATGCAATACAGTTAACCCCAGCACAAGTGAGCATGCACAACAAGCAATATAGCTACTACATAAAGCAATATAGCTATTACTAATGGTTGTGTGCATGGTAAATTGCATGCGCTTCACATACCTGGGGTATTGCCAGGCAACAACAGAACAATGTCATAATCACCAGCTTAAGGCTGCTGTCCCATATGCAGACCAGAGGGTCATAGGTAGTTGTGAGAGGGAGTTATTGTCAGCAGACGCATATGTAGCCTTTGTACAGGATGGATGCAGCATGTCTGCACATCTACAGGACTAACCGCAATAATACACAATGTCCTGCCCTCACCATAGATGTGCACCTCTGTGCATTAGAAAACCCCATCTACAACTGCAATTGGACCTGACACATGCATGTAGATTAAATAGATACATTTCTGTCTGATACATTAGTGTACTAATCCCCACCGGGCCCGTACCTGCACGTTCCTCAACCAGTGTGTGTGTGTGCAACCCACCTCCACAATGCTTCCATCAGTGTCATGGCTTGTGCATTCAGTGTGTGGCCCAATTATGGTGAGGAGCTCCTCTGTGGGTGTCAGTGGGGGCTGGATGGCTGGGCCCCCACCTGTGGCTAGCCGGTCCTTCACAACAGCAGCAGCCCATTGATGGTCATGGCATTTGAGGTCAATGGCCTGATGCTGCACATGCTCATAAGTTCTGCTGTGCCGGTTGGCATCATTTACCCTGTGGACCACACTGTTCCACAGGGTAATCCTCTCTCGCATATCTTCTGCTCTCCATCCAAATGACAGGGCATAATGTCCAATCACATATTGGGTGATGATGTCTGTTTCCCCAACAGAGAATGCTGGTAGGCGAGCACTCTGCATGTTACCTGGAAGACATAAACAAGAAAAAGGTCACAGGACCTCTTACAGTTGTCAAAATGTACAACAGTGGATATTCCTTGCAAATAATCCACACTACACCCAAACCATCCAAGATATCATGGCTATAGCAGCTTGCATTACATGCCTGTCCCTGAGCTATCTTATTCCCCCCAATGTTGGGCACTTGATTGCATAATCCTCTATCCTACATTCATTTCTGTGTAGAGGGTTGACAATGGGCATCTTCCATGTGGATGGTATGTGGATGGTGACATGTCTGTGTTTGACTGTGGTGTGTGATGAAGCTCTGAGTACATGCCTGAGTTCATGTAGAAGGCAGACACTGATGTTATTATGCCCCATTGAGATATTCTGTTGTTGCCATCAGTAGGCAATATGTACATGCACACCATTGCTGAAGGGTGGAGTGTGGCTGATGTGCATATCTCCCTGTACAACTGGGGTAGACAGGGTGGCAATGTTCCCACTTAACTTGTGTGAAGCAGGTTGCCTATATCCATGGCATGTGTGTATGAGGTGTTCTTTACCCCCAGTACAGGGTGAATTGTGTTGTTTCATTTGAGACTTACAACATATGTGGAGACACAGTTGCAATTGTCCTTGGCGGTGTGGATGTGTCCAATTCATAGTCATAATCAGCCTTACAGGAACTCACCTGTGAACGTACATTCTTGTTCAGTATACAGCTCAGCAAGCTCCTGCCTGGTGCCCTGCAGAGTTCTACAGCAGCAGAGAGACAAAATACAGACTTTGGAGTGATTAACTATCATTTTTCTGCATTTTCTTTGATTTAAAAAGCTTGTTTCATCTACATATTGTATTTATTTTACTGCCTGCACTTTAACAAAGTGATTTTTGTGTTTAAATTACCTGTTTAACTGTAAATTACCTGTTTAACCCACAGTTAGGACAGCTGTTTAATCTTAATCCCTCCTCTATACTCCACGTGCAAGAGTGGGGGTGACGGCGACTGTGGTCCCACTTCATAAGGCGGTGCCTCCACAGACCCTGGAAATTACCCCCCATAGCTTGACAGCCTTTATCTGCAAAGCGCCATTGATGAGGGAAAGGCAGTCCATACAGCCTACCTCGACCTGGCAGGGGCCTCACACACAACCCCACTCAGGTATCATCGAAAAACTCATCAGCTTGAATGTAAACCACAGGTCAGTCCTGGGTCCACTCTTTTTTCGCATCTACTTTTCTGAAGTACAAAGCAAACACAGGAGGGTTATGGCTGACAAGTTAAAAAAAAAAATGCATAGTCATACCCTCGGAAAAAACAAGTTACCCCTAGCTACCATATAGGTGAGGAGGTCATCCCCCCCCCCCCTCAACTCATCACTCATCATTATTGATGATGACCCCTGCCGTCCCGAATATCTCTGTATCTGACCAGACATGCTTGAAAGGCCCCAAAGGAGATCCCAGAACACCAAAAGGGGGGAGAGACTTAAACCTTGACGGTTATATAATAGAGCGTGCTGGAGGGACAGTAGAGGCAGCCTGGCCTTGTTGTTCAAGAGGAAATCTTGACAAATGGGGATGGGAGATATATAGACCCCAGGGATTACTTCAGTGTCACTGCTTGACAAGGGGAAAAACACATAACTATGGGCTAGGCTTATAAATGCCCTTGGGCAGATAGCCTAGTATGAACCTATGAACCTATGAACCTATGTAGTAGGCTACAAACTCAAGTGTCATAGCCATTTCTATGCATTTAAAGTGGGTTTTGATTGTATCTGCTTTATTTTCTGAAAAAATCAAAAGAACAAAAAAAAATACTTGTTTTCCTGCCGTTCTAAGCTAGTTTAGTCCAATTTTCAGGTTAGTGCTAAATTCAGGGCTGTGTTAAAGTTTCTGCGTTTGCCCATACCTTTCTTGGATAGAAGGAAGTTTCTCTGTTCACTGTGAGAGAGGAAGATTTGAGCAGCCTATCTGTCCCTGGATAAGTTGTTTCAGCCCAGAAATTAGTAGTTTATTGGCAATTTTGGGCTGATTACCTATCTCTTTCATTTACCTGCTATAAAACCCACATTTGCAAGGTTTTTGTGCTAGTATACAGCTCAGCAAGCTCCTGTCTGGTGCCCTGCAGAGTTCTACAGCAGCAGAGAGACAAAAAAGAGACGTTGGAGTGATTAAGTATAATTTTTCTGCATTTTCTTGCTGCCTTTAGCTAATTCTGCCTAAAATGCCAATTTTCTAGAGTTTCTGTGATCTAAAAAGCTTGTTTCAGCTAAATATTATACTTATTTTACTGCCTGCACAAATATATATATATATATATATATATATATATATATATATATATAGTGCAGTTGGACATCAGATCTACACACTGAACGCCTTACTGCAAAAAATCTGACCAAAGAGCATGTAAATGGGAGTGAAGGGGCCCAAACTAGGGACCTCTAGTAATTATTGCCCTTATCCCTCCCTCCACAGAAGAACTGTTCTGCCTTGCAATAAAATAATAAGGCCTGCCAAGTCCTGGACCCAGGTCTGTGAAAACTATGATCAAAGCAATGTACCATTACACCATCTGAGTCCTACAAAATAGTGATGACATTCCAAACATATCAGTTAGTACAGTCATCCAACAGCAGGGAAAGAAGTCTGTAGAATTAGTCAGGTAGCCTATATATAAATTGATATAAGTATGGAGATGCATATATGTGTATAAATCTATACATAATATATATCTATCTATATATATATATATATATATATATATATTTATATGTATATATATATATATATATATATATATATATATATATATATATAGAGAGAGAGAGAGAGAGAGAGATCCACATGCATATCCACTTATATGCATACATACATATCTGTAGAAAAGTGAATAAATACATATATATATATATATATATATATATATATATATATATATATATATATATGTATATATATATATATATATATATGTATATATATATAAAACATATGTATACATAATTATACAGAAATATATGACAGCTGCAAAGACATGCAATCTAAGGGTCATGCTGCTGCACACTTGAATTCTAAATCTGAAAATGCACTCACTGGAAATATTCCGTAAAATGGAGAACAATGACATCTGTGCTATAACAGAGACATGTCTAAAGACTGCAAAAAGCACCTCTGCAGTACCAGCCTATAGTTAATTCCACATTTGGCTCCAGAACGTGGACTGAAGCGCCAAAGGTGGTGGTATTTTCATATTCATAAAGGATGCACACACCTCCAGAGTGGTAGAACAACATTATGCATTACAGATACTGCAGGCACAGCTGACAGTGGGTATGACAGTGATTCAGGTTGTAGCTTGCTATAGGTTCCCATACATGTCCCAAGACTCACACTCCCTGTCCATAAACACCCTGGAGAATATCAGTGTCCAACCTAACACTATCATACTGGTTTACTTCAACTACCCCATCATTAGCTGGGAAAGCTACTCATGTACCAATGCACATGCCCTTCATATTAACCTGGTCCATCCTGACATGGGCAACTGTTGCTCTACACCAATAGTCAACTCCTCTATTGTTATATCAGAACACAAATTAATCACCTTTGGAAATCCACAGCCCTCCTACCCCCCTGCACAGGTAACCATCATGAAAAGCCTTTCCAAAGCTAACTATGGCCTCATAAAATCAGAGGTGGCTAACCTCATGGCAGCCATGCAAATGGAGACTAGTTGCATGACAGCTGAATCAAACAACAATGCACTATGAACACGTACACAAATGTATGGATATCACCTTACCCAACAACCAGGACCCTCACCTCCAAAAAAAGGAAGCTGTTCTGGTGGTCCCCTGCCATAAGAAAACTGTACAACAGAAGGAGGAAACCTATATGGAATAAGGTGAAATCCCAAGACAGGAAATAAACCCTTATCAGCCTCAATGAAAAGTTGAGATCCCTCATCAAATACTACAAAGTTAGCTGTGAGAACAGAAGTGGAGCACATAGCAAAGACAGCCACAAGCCCTCATACAGTTATGTAAAGAATCTCCATGGCAATACCAAGATTTTTTCTGAGCTACTAGACAATGGCACCTACCAGACTGAGCCAACAAATAATGCCAATATACTGGCTGGCATCTTGAGTGCAAACATTACCTCTCACTCCCCCCAAAGCACCAATCACAATACCAGTACACCGCCAGACACCCAGTATTACTACAGCACAGGTTAAAACACTACTGTCCAAGGCCAAGAATACAGCTTCTATGGGACCTGACAATATCTTTTGCTGTGTTCTACATGAAATACAGAGTGACCTAGCACCTTACCTGTGTGCCCTGTTCAAGCACAGCCTCACCTCAGGCTTTGTCCCTGCTGAACTGTGCACTGCTACAGTCACCCCTCTCTAAAAATGAGGTGTGACTACAGACCTGTGCAAATACTGCTCCAACTGCCTGACAAGTCTGTTATGCAAAGCTATGGAATACATCATCATGCACCTAATAAACAGGGATATGGGAATTTGCAGGCTCAGAATCTCACACAGTTTACTTTTGTGAAGGGTAGGTCATACTTGCTCATTCAACCTGGTCAAATTATTGGCTGCAGTCACTTCAGCTGTGGATAATGGTAAGGTGACACATACAGCCTACATTGATCTGGCCAAAGCCTTGGATAACATTCCCCACTCACTAAGCTCAGCATCAATCCCTGTATCACTAGGTGGGAAAAGAGGCACAAACACAGTGGTAGTTTGGACATACTGCTGTCATACATTCAGACAGTTGCAGATGTCACTGGGTTTGTTGTAACACCTTAATGAAGAATATGACATCGGTGATACCAGTAGCTGCATTTACTGACTGCATTCCCCAGAATCCACAACTGATTTACCAAGGAAACCAACTGTCTGGTGAACACACAAAACATAGGCAGAAATGTGGCCAGTCTGTGGACAGCATGTCAATGGAGAGGTATGTCAGAGACATATCACTGTGAATCATGACGTCACACACTAAATGCATGTCCACACAAACCCTGTCAATCTATCAATCCACCGTGTGTATAACAGCACTGATGACACAAAATCTGTTCACAAATCGAGGATATGTCCCCCATGTTGGTTGGCTGTCTCCACATGTCCTGTCCTGTGATGTATTGCCACCCACTGTATGTGAATTTGTAGGCCAACACCTCTGTAATGTCCTGCACACAGGCAAGGAAATGGGACAAGCTTCATAGGTTCATAGTTTCAGAGGTTGGTACTAGGCTATCAGCCCTAGGGCCTATATAAGCCTAGTCATAACAATTCCCTGGCTATTTCTTCCCACACTATTTACTTCCCTGGACCCCTGTCTAGGCATTGCTTAGCCTCATGCAAACAGGCTTAATACCACTTACTACTGCTTAAAATAGCTCACTCCCACTTACCCTCATGCTAATTTCTTTAAAAGAAAAGAAAAAAGGGTGATAGGAAAGTGGTGAAAATGGGTGCATGCAGAGGGAAAGTCAATAGGGAAAGTAGCTAGAGATGTGCAGGACGGGTGCAGGGAAGATCCATAGCTATCCATTTCTTCTACAGCAACAGCTATGTATATATACTGAATTTGGTGGTATATTTGGACACTCAACCCCCTGAGAGAGGGGTGAGGACAACAATGTGTTGTGAAGCCATTTAGACCAGATTATGTGTCCATTGGACATGTATGCAAAATGGACAGCTTTGTATGGGGCGAAATTTTTTTTTGGGAACAGATTGCCCTTTATTTTATTTTTTTAAGGTGAGAGTGTGATGTTGGGGAAGGATAGTAGATATATTTGGGGAGGTAGGTTGGGTACAAAGACAAGACAGCATGCAGTGGCAGTATATTACATGTGGGGGGGGTAAACACCTTGGACTGGGAGGGGTGTTTGGTAATCGGAAGTCCACGAGCCCCCAAATCACTACAGTAGGACTGAGGTCCCCACCCATGGGCAGTCACCACTACACTTTCATAGCCCCAGAGGTTGCTGTGCTGGGGTCTAAGCAGGAGGAGCAGTCTGACCCTCTAAATGTGCCATGAGGCCCTCAAGCTGGCGTAGCAGATCTACAAATTCCTTGTGGATCTCATTATGCACCAGACCCTGGACCTGGCTTTGAGTGACAGGATACTGTCCATGTCTGTACCCAGGGATGGGTGAGCCCCATCCCCTGAGGTGGTTCCATCTGAAGGTGGTGCAGGACCAGCGGACAAGGAGGTCCCGGAGTGGGTCTCAGATGTGCTGGGTCCTGTGCCACAGCCAGATGAGGAAGGAGAGGCGGATCTGCTGGGATCGGCCTTCCCTGACGTGCTATGGTGTTGCAGTTTTAGAACATATGTTGGTTAGCAATGGTTAACACATTCCAGGATTAGTTATAACAGCATGCATGAGTATTCCAATTAACGCAGTATAACACATTTGGAACATTTGCATATCAAACCAAACACATGCATTTATGGAACCACAGTGGGCATTACACCAACATACAGGTTACATTGATAGCAACAGGCCACCAATGATGGTATTTGAACAGGAAACATTAATTGGAATACATTTCAGCATTTTTTGAACAACAGGACACATGTCCCAGCAGTAGGTTTGGTGGAAAACATACCCATTCATTTATGTGTTTACATTACTGGTGAAGATAAGGTGGGGGAGAGAGAGATGTCAGTTAACAAATTTAGATTCTTGCAGTGGTCACAACTTTAATGCTCATTGTGCTACTCATTACTCTACAGGGTTTGGCAGTAGTATGTTCATTCACAGTATAATTACAGCCTTCTTATAGCTACTTTGAACTTTCTCATACTTGGTAGACCTGTGGAGGTAATGTTTGTAAATACTACATTATTGTTTCTACCCATATTCCCATAGTCAGGGTTTCATATGTGCACTCATACTGTGTGTGTGTGTGTGTGTGTGTGTGTGTGTGTGTGTGTGTGTGTGTGTGTGTGTGTGTGTGTGTGTGTGTGCTACTGACAAACTCTGCCTTGATTTCTAACAGTCACCCTGGTTGTTGTTAGCAGGACTTGTAGCTGTGACAGCATGACACGTTTAAATATTTCTTGGGGGAGACAACTTCGTATATGTACTTATCTTGCTGTCATTTTCAGCCTTGGGGTTGGATCATGGGTGTTGTACACAGTATAGGTTCATAGGTTCATACTAGGCTATCTGCCCTAGGGCATTTATAAGCCTAGCCAGAGTGTGTTTCGCTTTCGCCACCCATTTTAAATTAATTTTGCTATGCCCTTTTTCGAGGTTAGTATACTGTGCCTCTGTCTAACAGTGACACAGAAGTGATATCCAGGGTAAACCTACAATCTCCCATCCACTCATCAAGATTCCTCTTGAAAAGAGTCAATGAGAGACTCTGCCTAACCTGGACTGGGATTTTATTCCAGAGTGAAGGGAGCCTCTGGGTTATGAATCTGTCCCTCCAACATGTCCTATTTATTTCAGTGCTGAGGTTCAAGTCTCTCGAGCATGTAGCTCGATGGGATTTGGATTTTCTGAGGTGCAGCATGTCCATTAATTCCGGGTTGGACATGGCTTTATACGTCAGGCACAGATCGCCTCTGAGCAGGCAGTATGCCACTGAGTAGAGCTGGAGTTTCTTTAACCGGGCAGCATTCGGCATCTGTTTGATCCCTTTGATCCTCTTGGTGAGGTACTTTTGGGGTCTTTCCAGTTGCTGCAGGTGTCTGGTAAGGTACATACCAAAAGGAGCATTGTACTCTATTATGGGCCTGATCAGGGATGAGTAAAGAGGCATGATGACCTCCCCTGATCTAGATGTGAATCGCTTCATGATTAGGTGGACTATATAAAATGTTTTTCTAACCACTTTAGCCACGTGGTTGTCAAATGAGAGATTGCTATCAACTTGTGTCCCCAGGTCCCTAATTACTTCTTCTGTAATTAATGGATTACCACCTATGTGGTAATTTGTGGGCACGTTGTTTTTGCCAAAGGGGATGACTATACACTTTTTGGTGTTTAGCTTGAGGCCATGGCTCTGGCACCAGTTGTCTGTTTCTATGAGGCCCTTTTGGAAGATGCTTGTGTTGGCTGGAGAGTCGATTATGGCACCCAGTTTGCAGTCATCTGTGAACTTGGTCAGCCACAGTCCTTCCATGTTTGCCTGTACCTTTGAGAAATATATACCGAACAAGAGAGGTCCCAGGACTGAACCTTGTGGGACGCCACTTGTAACTGGTTTATAGTCTGACATGGCTCCAACAATTCTAACCATGGGGGTTCTGTCCTTGAGCCAGTTTGCAACCCATCTAGTGACATAGGGGTTTATATTTAAGCTGGTGAGCTTATCTATAATGCCCAAGTGGGGTATTGTATCAAAGGCTTTAGCGAGGTCCAGGCAGGCTGTGTGGACCACCTACCCCTCGTCAATGGCCTTGGTGACTGTTTCAAAGAAATTGACCAGGTTTAAGAGGCAGGATCTACCCTTAACAAAGCTGAACTGGGTAGGATCCAGTGTCTGTACGTCCCCAATATCTTTATTTATGAGGTCCATAATGATCCTTTCCATAGCTTTGCAGACCAAGCTAGTCAGGCTTATGGAGCAATAGTTTCCAAGATCCGTTGAGGTACCACCTTTGTGGAGAGGGACCACTGTTGCTGTACGCCACTCTTTGGATACATATCCTGTAGTAAGGCTGAGATTGAACAGTAGTTTTATGTTTGGGTTTAGCTCTTCTTGGAGCTCATGTAGGATGCAGCCTGGGACACCGTCTGGTCCCATTGATGCTGTGTTTTTTGCTTTGGAGAGGGCGGCTCTTACCTGGGCATCTGAGATGTCAGGGGGGGCAGCACTCTGCTGGGATAGATATTTGCCCTTTTGGTGGGGAGGGGGGAGAAGTTTACACTGAACCTGTCAGCTAGGATGTTGGCAATGTACGTGGGTTTGGTGTATTTTTTGTCATTTTGGACTAATTCTGAAAATATCTGGGAATTCCCACCCAGGTTCCTAACATAACTAAAGAAAGCCTTGTGATTATCCGTAGTGTCCTGTGCAATTTTTCTCTTGAAGCTGGCCTTAGACGATTTTATGAGTGCCCGTAGTTTTTTGCTAATACTGACCAGAGATGCCTTCCCTTTTTGGGATTTTGCTCTATCATGTAGTAGCTTCCTCCTTCTATTGTATAGTTTGTTTATGGCTGGGGTCCACCAGACAGGATGTCTGCCTTTGGAGGATTGGGTCTTGGTTTTATTTGGGATTGCATGATCCATGCATTCCTGAAGGTGTTCATAGAATGTGTTTATAAAGGATTCTGCGTTCTGGGCCGTATTTTCCACAGGCCCGAGGGCTTTGAAGGATTCCACCTCAGTTTTGAGGAGTGTGAAATTTGCTTTAGAGAAGTTTTTCACTGTGGTTTTCTGGGCAGGGGGTGGGGTCGGGATGTGAATATCCAGTGAGATTAGTTTATGGTCTGATCTTACCACTGAGGGATACACTTCTGGTCTGGAGCATAGAGTCCCCATGTTGGTGATGATCGGGTCCAGTATATTTTCCCCTATTGTGGGAGTGGTAACAAGTTGTTCCATAGTATTTGAGTTTATAAATTTTAGGAACCTTTGGGCTAGGGTGTTGGAGCTAGAGTAATGCTCCCAATCTATGTTTGGGTAGTTGAAGTCGCCCAATATAATGGTGTTTGGAGAGACCTTCATATTTTCCAGTGTTCTCAGGAAGGCCGAGTGGGGCTTCTGGGTTTGGGAGGGTGGTCTGTAGCAGGCTATAAACTGGAAGGCAGTTTTACCCACTGTTAGTTGCACATGGATAGTCTCTGATGCTTCGTGCTGTGCCACCAACCTGGAGGTGTGGGTATCTTTGACGAATATTGATACTCCCCTTCTCTTTGTGGTTCGGGCCAAGTTTTGGGGCCGAAAAGCATGGTATGAGGTATAACCTGGTAGTGCTGGGGTGCTCTCAGGAGCCTTGAACCAGGTTTCTGTTACTGCACAGATATCGATGTTCTCCATGCTAAGGAGAGTTTTGAGTGCGTGCATCTTGAGGTTTAGACTTCTGGCGTTGAGTAGCATTACTCTTAGTTTCTAATCCCTTGTGATACCTATGGAGGTGGGTTTGTCTTTTGAGCCTTGCCTAAAAAAGGCACTATGTGGGTAGCAAGAGCCTTTGCCATTATCCGAAAGCCCAGGGGTGACAGGTGCAAGCCGTCCCTAGCGAAGCGTCGTGGCTTGTCGAGCATGTCATCCCAGGCTGACAGGCATTGGATCCCCCTTTGAATGACACCAATACTTAAGCCAATTGTTGAAATTGATCATCTTGTCTTCATATTATGGCAACATTCTTGGAGAGGGTAAGATGCTACTCAAGGTCAGGGTCATACCGGCCTGGGCTACATGCTCAGAGAGCTCCTCTATGTCTCTTTTCATGTAGTCCAGGGAGGTATGTCTCAGGTCATTAACACCAGAATGGACAATGACTGAGTCATATTTGTACTTGCCTTGGAGTGACCTGAGTGCTTGTGTTATGTGGTGGATCCTAGCGCCTGACAGGCAGCTCACCGTGACCTTCTCCTTGTTCAGCCTGGTGAGCCGGATGTCAGTGTGCCTGACAATAGAGTCACCTATTACAAGTGTATCAGGTGTGTTGTTTAGCCTTAAGGGCTGTGACTGTTCAGCTCACTGGCTTTGTGAGCTATGTGTTGCATGTGTTTTGTTTTGGGGTAGCAGTTGTTTGGGTGTCTGCTTTGGAGGTCTCTGCTGCTTAGGCAGATTTTTATTTAGAGCCTCCGAGTATGTTTTTGTGTGTTTATGTGTTTGGTTTGCTGTTGTGGTAGGTCTATGTGAGACTGGAATTGTAGTGAGTGGTTTCCTTCTCCTCTTGACTAGTTATGCCAGTACTGAGTTGAGAGAGCTTAGCCTCCAGTTTGGCTATATGGTTGCATCTCTCACATGTGTTGGAATTTGTTGGGAGGAGGAGAAGGTTGTCTGTGTAAATGAGGCAGTTGTAACATTGCCTCAAGATTCCCAGATTCACCAGCTGGACCAGAGAGGAGATTGACAACTGACCTTTGGACATGCTAGAATAGTATTGGGAATTCCTTTATAATTGAAAAAAGGGCCAATGGGGAACAAGGTACTCAAGGGGAGTTTGCGAGTGTGTAGTGCTTTTAATTTTTTAGTGCTGACTTAGTGAGCAAGTGCCAGGTAACTTAAATGCAATGTGTTACAGGTAACTTAAATGCAAAAATGACAAACAGTAACTTTCTTTCAAGCGAAACAAGGAAATAAGTACAGTAAGCAATGCAGATATCACTAGGGATCCACAGAAGCGCTGAAAAGCCGCATTTTAGGTGGAATTAGCTTTTCAGGGAAATAACAAGCAAACAAACAAGCATACAAACAAAGCTAGATTCAGCGGTCCTAGATCTAGTCTATGCTAAAGCAAACAAGGTATACCAATTTCAGTAAGAAACAGCTCAAATATGCAGGCACTATAAGCCTTTAACCAGAAATTCCCAGCTCAGAAGGGCAGAGTCCAGCCTCTCCTCCCACAAGAGTGCAGACCACGAACCTTCTTAATGTAAAATAACTGGCCTGAAGCCCAAGTGCTTAAACCAGAACTAATGCACTTTTAGAATAACAGACACTGAGCCCTCAATCAGCAGTTCCCAACTTAGAAGGATGTAAGCTACTGTCCTGCCACCACAGTGCAGGCCACAAACCTTCCTAATGTAAAACAACTGGTCTGAAGCCCAAGTGCTTAATCCAAAAGACTTAGAATGATAGCTACACTTTAATCAAGTTACTATCAAGCAGTAATAAATACAATTGAATACTTTAAAGAATGCCTGGATTAGTGCTCAAGTTATACAAACAAAGCTAGATTCAGCAGGCCTGGATCTAGTCTATGATACAGCAAACAAGGTGTACCAATTTCAGTAAGAAGCAGTTCAAATATCCAGGCACTATAAGCCTTTAACCAGAAATTCCCAGCTCAGAAGGGCAGAGTCCAGCCTCTCCTCCCACAAAAGTGCAGACCACGAACCCTCTTAATGTAAAATAACTGGCCTGAAGCCCAAGTGCTTAAACCAGAATTAATACACTTTTAGAATAACAGACACTGAGCCCTCAATCAGCAGTTCCCAACTTAGAAGGATGTAAGCTACCTGTTCTGCCACTACAGTGCAGACCACAGACCTTCTTAATGTAAAACAAATGGTCTGAAGCCCAAGTGCTTAAACTAAAAGGCTTAGAATGAGTTACACCAAGCAGTAATAAATACAATGGAGTACTTTTAAGATGACGCAAAAGCAAAATAAAGTATAAAGTATAACTGCAGCCTTCTTATAGCTATTTTATACCTTATCTTACCTGGGAGTCCTGTGGAGGGAATGTTTGTTAATACTACAGGACTGTTTTGACACATTTTCACAAAATCCTAGTTGAAATTATGCATAAAGCTTACTACCACACCCGGGAGTTGAACCGTGGCTGTTTCTGCTAAAAATATGACAAGTGTGTGTTTCAACACAGGGAGCTATTGAGACACTACTGCCTTTTTTTTTTTTTTTGAATGATTTCATTCTCATTCTCTCATTGTTGTACAATCTGAATTTGTATTTACAATATTACATGCCTGTTCACTTAGTACAGTGTGGAAAACAGTGGTTAACACATTACTATTCAGATATAAGATCTTGGTGCATGACATTTGCAATATCAGTTATTCTCATGTGTTATAGAGGCACTAACTTTGTCAGATGAGACTTGATTGTTTAATGCTTTCAGAGCTATAGTTGCTGTGCATAACCTGTACAAATTCCAAATCATACCATACCAAAGTAAACAGAAGCAGTCCAGGGTTTAGATTTTTATTCACAGGTAATTACATTTTATTAATATATGACCTATATGAGACTATTACTGTAAAATTGTCAGATTTATTCAGTTTAAACCATACCCAGTTTTAATAATGTCAGGTGGCATTCTACTCCTTTATATTTATTTGACATGTATAGTACAAGCTAGATTATTACTCACCAGCCTTGCGACACAGCCTTTGCAACCTACTGGCATGGGCTTCCTGGTTCCCAACCTGCTCAGTTGGAGCTGTCATGAAAATAGAGAAACATTTATGCATACCTATCCATCACATACAAAGGCTGGACTTTGGTAAACAGTTATTGCTATGAATACTTACACACTGCTAGGACATCACCCCTTTGTCTTGCTTCTTGGACCCACTGTTCCAAGAGCTCAATCTCCCTCCACTTCAAGTCAGCATAGTGGTGTTGGACCTGCTCACCAGTCCGAGGGATACCAGTGGCACTGGTGTGATCACGGGCGAGACTTTCCCAGGCTTCCCCTTTGTATTGGGAGCCCTGGTACTGGTGGAGGCAATCTGACGTCATGTTTTTTACAATGAGTCCTACCATGATCATGGACTCCTGTATGCTCCAGCGCTGCACCTGAAAGCGCATGCCCACTCCAGCACCTGCCATACTGTCTGCAGTGAGGATCTACAACCAGTTATGAGCTGTATTCCCACCTGCAAGGTTTAAATATGGCGGATTTGCCACCCTTTGCCGTGACTGGATCGTTTTGAATATGCTGAGCTAAGCTATGGACAAACCTGCTTAGCTAATGTTGGTAGTGCTTAAAGAGGCAGGTTCAGCACTGCTTAACAATAGGCAAATCCACTTAGCTGGGCTACTCATTGCTTAGCATTCATATTTACACAATGCTTACACCCAGTCGGCATAGCTGTGCAATGCTTAGCATTGCTTATGTTTTATTTAATTAGACTACCACCTGTATGGGATTGATTCATCATTCATTACATATTATAATTTTTTTTACCTTCCCTGACATCCCCAACATGCTTTCATTGCATTTATTCTTGTGTGACTATACCTTATTGGGCACTCTGGTTGAGAATTATAAGTTAATTCCTACATAAATATACAAATAAATAAAAATTGCAATGATTTCACATACAAAATGAAAATGGCTTTGGCAAGGCTTAAACTGTAAATGATTAGATGCAAAGCATACGCTCTAACCATTATACTGTTGCACTACTGCTTATGTTGGATGTCTATTGCTATTTCACTTATCTTGCTGTTTCAGCTGGGCTAAGCATAACTAAGCAACGGGCACACCTGTGTAGCTACGCTTAAACATTATTGCAGATGTGAAAAAAAATATATTTGTTGCATTTTTTTACTTCCTACCCTTCAGAATATCCATGCTTATGTTAAACCTGTTATTCTGTCAAATTTCTATAAGTTTGTAATGGCAATGTTTTGGAGTTGTCCCTTATGGCTTTGGCCAGATTTCTTACTCTAACGGGTTGTGAGGTGTGCGTTATATACTTCATAACCTTCAGAAAATTCATGTTAATGCTAAACATGTTATTCTATCAACTTTCTAAGTTTGTAGTGGAAATTGTCCCTTATGGATTTGTCCAGATTTCTTACTCTGACAAGTTGAGGTGTGCGTTATATACTTCATACCCTTCAGAAAATTCATGCTAATGCTGAACCTGTTATTCTATCAACTTTATAAGTTTGTAGTGGAAATTGTCCCTTATGGATTTGTCCAGATTTCTTACTCTGACAGGTTGAGAGGTGTGCGTTTTATACTTCATACCCTTCAGAAAATTCATGCTAATGCTGAACCTGTTATTCTATCAACTTTATAAGCTTATAATGGCAAGAGTCCCTTATGGCTTTGTCCAGATTTCTTACTCTGACTGGTTGAGAGGTGTAACGAGTGATCTCACTCTATTTAAATTGCTGTATGGCAATTCTGGTGTGCAGCGGGTGTGTGTATTGTGAGAGCACTGCTCTCAGACACATCCCCTGTGCTCGTACACAGAACCATGTCCATATTACAGCACAGCAGCACGCCTTCATGAATATGCATGGGATGCTACCATGCTACAAGGGAACGATCCCTTCCATGCAAGAATAAGCTATTATTGCACAAAAGTTTTCTGAATCCATGCGTATGTTTTACCCAGAAGCAGACAGGTTGTAGTTTAGATGTTACATGATTTTGAACATTATCTATTTGTTTGATATTTTATTTTCAATTCCTTATGCATATTTTAAGTTGTTTGTACATTTATTTGGAAAGAAAATGGTGTATAATCTTTATTTCAAGAAAATAAATTATTTTAAGTCTTGTTAGATTTTCAAAACAAAACACATGAAAAAAAAGAATATAAATCCATTCTACAACTTTGCAATATGGATGCACAATTTCTGAGATACATTCCCTGGGATTCAATAAAGTGAAATTTTCATGCAGGAGCAGTGTAGCCTTTCCTGCACAGAATATGGCCGCCGAGCGATCCAGTAAACTACTGTTCTGACATGCACGAGCCCTGCATACACTATTCCTGCACAGACACCACTGCATAATGCTGATTACCTCATTTGTTGGTGAAAAACATGCAAATTATGTGAATTAGTGATTCAGCAAGTAGGCAGGCATCCATGCAAGAATATTGTTGGTTGCAGAAATGTATTTGGCTACTAGCCGAATACATTTCTGCAAAAACAAAATCGAAGGCATGACAGCTCAAATAAAAGCATATATTATAATCTTTAGGCATGCCAATGGCCAAATATATGGCTATTGGCATGGAAAAGTGTTTCATTTTTCGAAAAATAAAACTTTTTTTTTTGGCCAATCTCGGTCATTTAAGCATAGGGCAGCAGCGCGCAAACGGGATCATGCCGAAAATAAAAAAAATATGTGAAAATACAAGGGAAATCTGCATTTTGCCTTTATAGTCTGTGGCATGCAGAATCAAAACAATACCAGGGAACAGTGGTTGTTAAGGGGAAAGGCTCTGGTACAGTGCAGTAACTAGGGACTAAGACAGTGGGGTATGCAAATGAGGGAAAATTTACTGAATCACAGAATTATTCTAAATGCCAAACTGCACCTAACCATGTAGGTGCTAGAAATCTATCGTGTAAGCAGAAAGAGCAGCAGACATGAAAAGGGGTGTGTCATGCATGGTGTAAGCCCACTGGAGCTCCATGACCCCCAGATAAGCTTAGCTAAGCACAGCTAAGGAAGGGGGTGTGTCTGAGGTTGTATTGACTTTTTCCATGAAATGAAGAATGTGTTTGCATTCAAGGAGAGCCATTTCTCAGTGTTTACATTAGCTAAATGTGTTTGAGCGGCATGCACCTGGTCTAAAATAAAAAAAACCCCTAAAAAACAGAAATAGCAGGACTGTTTACATTTGGAGTTTGGAGTTTGGCTTAAAAGGGGAGGAAATGGGAAGGGAAAAATGATAGAAAAAAGGGACATAGCAGAACGAAAGCAATCAAGTAAAAATTATATAGCTAGCAAGTGGAATGCATCACAGTCAGTCAATCATGCTGGCAGCATCTGCAGCACAACAATATAAACTATGGAAAGACTTTACAGTCTGTTTTTTCCTACAAACTCTGCACCATTGGTGTACACATGCAGGGTAACTTTAATCGGAAAAATGTTAGAGGCTGCCATAGCTTTGATCCAGCAGTATTTGCTAGAGGCCGAGGACAGTGAGGAGGATAATGCTGACAACTACCACTGACCAAGGAGGAGGAGAAGAGTGCTCAGACCCAGGGTAACTTACCATGGGCTACATGATCTGGAGATAGTAGAGCGCTACAAGGTGGACAGAGACATACTGCAGCAAATCATCGAGCTGTGCCGGCCTCTACTCAGACTCAGAGCCAACAGAGGGGAACCCATCCCAGTGGATACCAAGGTATGTGTAGCCTTAAGAATACTAGTTGTAGGTACTTTCCAAAGACCTACTGGGGACATCATGGGGCTCGTGCAAGCTTCTGCATCCAGGGTACTACACCCATTCCTGGGTGCCATCCTACCACATGCCAGTGAGCACATTTACTTCCCCAACACCTGTGAGGAGAGGCTGCAATAGACTGCCTAAATATTCACATAAAGCACCTCCCGGTGAACAGGGTAGGGTCTACATAAACCGCAAGGGCTTCCCCTCCATCAACTGCCAGGTTGTGTGTAATGCCCAGGACATTATCATGAATATGTTTGCTGGCAGCCCTAGAAGCTATCACTACTCCCACATCTGGAATTTGTCAGAGCTGGACCAGGCATTTGACAGTGGGACATCCCATGTGGCTATCTGGCGGGAGATTTGGCTATGCACTGGAACCGTGGATGATGACACCCATCAGAAATTCACACACACTCAAGAACACCATAATGAGGCACACACACAAACCAGGATCATTATAGAGCATGTGTTTGGGATGCTTAAGTCACGGTTCCACTCCCTCAACATATCTGATGGGACCTTGCAGTACTCTCCAGCTACATGTGCACACAAGTTCATAGCATGTGCCATGCTACACAATATGATCCTGTGGAAACAGCTGCAGCAGGAACAACATGGGGAAGGGCCACACAGCCCACCATCATTGCCAAGGGCCCCACAAGCACAGAGGGACTCAGAGGAGGAGGCCCCTGAGGCTGCTCCTGTAGGCAGACAGAGGCATGTCCAGTATGCCCAGGCCTTGGCAAAGAGGCAATGCATGGCACACACAGTGACACTGTAGTGACCCAGGGACTGACACCTCTCTCTGACTTGTACACTCAGTAAAATGGATGACACACATCACATTACCTGTAACTTACCATGTATAGGCAGTGTACTATGTGCATCCAACATAGGTGGCCCTCAAGCACCATCCTCACAACTGCCACAGGCACAAGGTAAGTCAAGTTCTTAACAATAATTGAATGGATTAGTATGTTTTCATAGCATATCTATGGCAATGCTGCATGTATGCAAGGGAATGGGCCAGCCTACTGGGATAGCAGCAAACTGACAGCTATGTGGGACACCAGGAAATATCTGCACAATACTGGCTTCCCCACACTATTCAGTATCATTTAAGGTGACAAATCCCACTGCAGTATATGTGGGGGCCAACTAAGGGGGGGCATAGGTCACAGGCATGGACATTACTGTGGGGATCCCATACTCACTCCCAGACTCACACAGCAAGTTAGCCATATAAAACCATAAAGAAAAGCCTGTCAAGGCACACAAATTGTGACAATGAACCTCCCTACAGACTTACACAGTGATATCACTGCAGGCCTTGCAGTAAGACTCTCGGAAAGGTAAGAAGTCTGAAACTCAATTGTATAGCATTACAATCTAACCTGTGGTCTCTAGTGATATGCCTCTATTCTCCAAGACAGGGCACAATACTATGCTAAATGGAACCAAAATGTAAAGCAAATACCAGCACAGTCCATGCAGATGTGTACTGTTGACAGATGTGCCCCCCCATATCTACATTGAAATGCAGTAATATGTAAGTTTGCAGGGTAATAGCAGCAGAGCACACATCGTCTGGGCTGTCCCAATCAACATGATAACTTGTTACATGTCCCCAATATGCAGGGGTCAATGAGCTATGCATATGTGTGAGGATTGCTTATCAGAATGTGGCCAGCAACTTCTCATGGCTGTAGTGTCCTTCTGACCTAGGTACAGTACTATGCTAGACAGGGCTACGTTCCATGAAATGCAGTGGCAACTATTTTGCATGTCAGTTACACCTATGGTGGTAATTGTTCACACTGTGCAGATGTAAATATCCATAACTGCTGGGAAGCTGGAAAGGTCATGTACAGGAGGCCACATATATGAACAGTACACAGGTTGGAGTAACCTACATAATGGCTACCATACCTCACAACTGTACAGACCTTTTGCAGAATGTACACAGGTTTGCATCATATCTGTGGTGTCTTTATTCTGAAATAGTGGTTGTCTGGCAAATCATTGGCAAGCCACGACAGTCTAAAGTCAGAAAATATTGATGGATTGTAGTGTCGCAGACCTCTTACCCCATAGAAAAATGCATGCTAATGCAAAATCTGTTACTGAGTCACCCTCCCAGGTTTGTAAAGTCAATAGTTACAATGGTCTATATATTTAGGCCTTTGTCACACAGTGACTCATGGCTTTGTCCAGATGTCTGGCTCACATATGTACAGAGGTATATTGCCTTGTAGCACAGCAGTGCATTCTATCAATTACCATTGTCATCCCCACGGGGGTCCACTGCCTGGTAGCCTGGGAACATATGAGTGACAGAACGCACTGCCCTGCCACAGATGGCCTGCAGCAGTCCCACATGGCCCACAGGCCTCTGGGAAAGGCCCATGCCTCACCCATAGTGCCTTTGTAGTAAATGTCATGGGGTTCATACTACCAGCATAACACAGTCAACAAAATGCAAATGTAAGACCATGCCGCTAAATGGTAGTAGCACACCTCTCAACCTCATAGAGGAAGAAATTTGGACAAAGCCATACATAACGGTGGTATAAAGGCCCAACTATTGGGACACATTTGAACTATTACTCTCATAATGTTAGACAGTTGATAGAGTAACAGAGGGGGTGTGTAGTAGCATGGATATCATCAAGGGTGTAACATCTGAGACTGTAATGTTCTATGTTCTACTAGTGTCATTAGTTCATTCAATCTAATAGAGAACATTTGTGAAGGCCAACCCACTCAGATTCTTAACGTTGAATTAACTTCTGTTCCAGCTTTCTCCATTTTCACTTTTACTGAAAAAAAAATTCTAAGCTTGCTTCCCCCTTTCCTGTGGCAGGTCTTGTCCAGATACGGATTTGCTGTGTCCAGGACTGTTTGTGAGCTCCTGAGCCCCCCTCCCCACTTAACTAGGGTTAAACTATTCCTGGCACCATAAAGTCTGTTCTTCAAATTTTCCCTTGCAACTAGCCAGCTTTTAAGTTTTAGCACTCAAATCTGTTTCTTTGAGCTCAGCACTTGTTCAGAACGCATTGTAAGCACTAAATAAGTTACAAATTACTACAGCACTCAACTTTCCTCACTTGTCTAGAGGGAAATAGTTTTTAGTACTTAATAAATAAGCACCTATTCAGGCATGTCTAAAGGTCAGCTCCTGGTGTTTTCTCCTGCCTACCTGATGAATCTGGGCATCTTGGGACAATGCAGCATTTGCCTCATGTACACAGACAACCCTCTCCTCCAACCACCCAACACTACAACCTGTGAGAGATGCACTTATATAGCCAAACTGGAAGCAAAGCTCTCTTCACCGAAGACTGGAATAGGCAATCAAGAGGAGAAGGTAAACACTTGCACTGCACCACACTCATCACATAGTCCCTTAAAAAACCTACACCACCAAAACACACACACACAGAAGCACAAAGCACACACCTACATTCACAGAGGCTCTCAGTAATAACCTGCACAAACAACAGAGACCTCCAAAGCAGAAATGCAAGCAACCTCCACCCTGACAACACAACCCAAATGACACATAGCCCACATACTCAGTGTGCCCCTCAACTACAGCCCATAAGGCAAAACGTACCCAACCCACATACTCAGTGTGCCCCTCAACTACAGCCCATAAGGCATAACGTACCCAACACTCTAGTCATAGGTGACTCTATAGTCAGGCACACTGATGTTCCACTTGCAAGGCTAAACAAGGAAAAAGTTACTGTCAACTGCCTGTCAGGTTCCAGGATCCACCACATAACGCATGCACTCTGGTCACTGCACAACAAGTACAAATATGACTCTGTCATTGTCCATGTTGGTGTGAATGACCTGAGACGGACCACCCTGGACTACATGAAAAGAGACATAGAGGAGCTCTCCGATCTTGTAGCCCAGGCAGGTATGACCCCAGCCCTGAGTAGCATCCTACCATCACCCAGAATGATACCACAGTACAAGGACAAAATTATTGACTTTAACAATTGGCTAAGCTTCTGGTGTCATTCTAAGGGAATCCAGTATCTATCTGCCTGGGATGACATGATCAGCAGACCACGCTGCTTTGCCAGAGATGGCCTGCACCTGTCACCCTTGGGATTCCGGATACTGGCAAAGGCTCTCGCCATCCCTATAGTGCCTTTTTTAGTAAAGGTTCAAATGACAAATTCACCATCATAACAGATACAAGCAAGCAAAATCTGAGGGTAATGCTACTCAATGTTAGAAGTCTAAACCTAAAAATGTACTCACTCGAGGCACTCCTTAAAATGGAGAACATTGACATCTGTGCAGTGACAGAGATCTGGTTCAAAGCTCTAGAGAGCACCCCTGCATTACCAGGCTATAATTCATACCACACCCTTCGGCCACTAAACCCGGATCGAAACACTAAAGGTAGAGGCGTGTCCATATTCATTAAGGATATCCACACCTCCAAGCTAGTTGCTCAGCATAATGCATCCGAGATTATCTAAGTTCAACTAACTCTGGGCAAAACAACAATCCAGATTGTAGCTTGCTACAGACCTCCCACCATGTCCCAGGAATCCCACTCTTTTCTTGATACACTGGAAAATATTAAGGTACAACCTGACACTCTAATAATGGGTGATTTCAACTACCCTACTATTAACTGGGAAAACTACTCCTGTACTAACTCTTTTGCTCAACGTTATTTGGAAATTATCAATTTCAATGCCTTGGTTCAACTTATCCACACCCCCACCAGGGGCAGCAATATCCTAGACCTGGTTATCACCAACATGGGTGACTGGAGTTCCACACCAGAGGTCAGCTCCTCGTTGGCCAGACTGACCACAAGCTAATCATCCTAGGCATCCACATCCCGCTCCCACCCCCATTAGGAAAACTGTAAAAATTTCTCCAAAGCCAACTTCACGCTTCTTAGACAGAAGTGGCAAACTTCACCACATCCATGCTGATGGACAATAGAGGTACGACTGCTGAATCCTACACAATTGGCTAAAGTATTGGTGTCATTCAAAGGGGATCCAGTCTCTGTCAGCCTGGGATGACATGCTCGACAAGCCACATTGCTTCGCTAGGGACAGCTTGCACCTGTCACCCCTGGGATTTCGAATACTGGCTAAGGCTCTTGCCACCCCCATAGTGCCTTTTTAGGCAAGGCTCAAAAGACAAACCCACCTCCACAGACAACACAAGGAAAAAGAAATTAAGGGTAATGCTGCTCAACATCAGAAGTCTAAACCTCAAGATGCACACATTCGAGGCTCTCCTCAGTATGGAGAATATCGATATCTGTGCAGTAACAGAAACCTGGTTCTAGGCTCCTGAGAGCACCCCAGCACTACTAGGTTATACCTCATACCATGCTTTTCAGCCCCAAAACTCAGACCGAACCACAAAAGGAGGGGGAGTATCCATATTCAACAAAGATACCCACTCCTCCAGGTTAGTGGCACTGCACGAAGCATCGGAGACCATCCATGTGCAACTAACAGTGGGCAAAACTGCCTTTCAGTTTGTAGCCTGCTACAGACCACCCTCCCAAACTCAGGAACCCCACTCAGCTTTCCTGAGAACACTGGAGAATATGAAGGTCTCTCCAAACACCATCATATTGGGTGACTTCAACTACCCAAACATAGACTGGGAGCACTACTCAAGCCCCAACACCCTCGCCCAATGGTTCCTAGAATTTATAAACTCAAATGCTATGGAACAACTGGTCACCACTCCCACAAGAGGGGAAAACATATTGGACCTGATCATCACCAACATGGGGACTCTATGTTCTATACCAGAGGTATACCCCTCATTGATAAGTTCTGACCATAAATTAATCTCACTGGACATCCATATCCCGTACCCACCCGCAGCCAAGGAAACCAAGGTGAAGAACTTCTCAAAAGCAAACTTCACACTTCTCAAAACTGAAGTGGAATCCTTCAAAGCCCCCGGGCCAGTGGAAAATATGGACCAAACCGCAGAATCTTTTACAAATGCATTCTATGGACACCTACAGGAATGCATGGATTGTGCTATCCCAAATAAAACCAAGACTCACTCCACCAAAGGCAGGAGACCTGTCTGGTGGACCCCAGCCATAAATAAGCTATACAACAGAAGGAGGAAGCTACTACATGATAGAGCAAAATCCCAAAAAGGGAAGGCATGTCTGATCAGTACTAGCAAGAAACTACGATCCCTCATAAAATCATCTAAGGCCAGCTTTGAAAGAAAAATTGCACAAGACGCTAAAGATAATCACAAGGCCTTCTTTAGTTATGTCAGGAACCAGGGTGGCAACTCCCAGATATGCTCTGAGTTAGTGCAAAATGACAAAAAATACAATGAACCCACAGACATTTTGCCAACATCCTGGCAGACAGGTTCAGTGCAAACTTCTCCCCCCTTCCCCCCCAAAAGAGCAAATGTGTATCCCAACAGAGTGTAGCCTCCCTGACATCACAGATGCACAGGTGAGAGCTGCCCTCTCCAAAGCAAAAAACACAGCATCAATTGGACCGGACGGTATCCCAGGCTGCATCTTACATGAGCTCCAAAAAGAACCGAACCCTCACATAAAGTCACTGTTCAATCTCAGCCTTACTACAGGATATGTACCCAAGGAATGGCATACAGCAACATTGGCCCCACTCCACAAAGGTGGTGCCATAATGGGCCCAGGAAACTATCGCCCTATAAGCCTGACTAGCCTGGTCTGCAAAGCTATGGAGCGTATCATCATGGAATTCATAAACAAAGACATTGGGAACCTACAGACACTGGATCCTACCCAATTCAGCTTTGTTAAGGGCAGACCTTGCCTCTTGAACCTGGTCGACTTCTTTGAAATAGATACCAAAGCCATAGATGAAGGGAAGGTAGTCCACACAGCCTACCTGGACCTAGCAAAAGCCTTCAACACAATACCCCACTCGGGCATCATAAATAAGCTCACCAGCTTAAATATCAACCCCTATGCCACAAGATGGATTGCAAACTGGCTCAGGGATAGAACCCACATTGTCAGAATTACAGGTGCCATGTCAGACTCTAAACCAGTTACAAGTAGCATCCCACAAGGCTCAGTCCTGGGACCTCTCTTGTTCGGTATATATTTCTCTGAGGTACAGGCTAACACGGGAGGACTATGGCTGACCAAGTTCGCAGATGACTGCAAACTGGGTGCCATAACTGACTCATCGACTGACACAAGCATTCTCCAAAAGGGTCTCACAGAGATGGATAACTAGTGCCAGAGCCATGGCCTAAAGCTAAATGCCAAAAAGTGCATAGTCATCCCCACTGGGAAAAACAAAGTGCCCACAAATTACCACATAGGTGGTAATCCATTATGTTTGGAAGAAGTAATTAGGGATTTGGGGACACAAGTAGATAGCAATCTCTTCTTTGACAATCACATTGCCAAAGTGGTTAGAAAGACCTTCTATATAGCCCACCTTATCACAAAAGGGTTCACATCTAGATCAAGAGCGGTCATTGTGCCCCTCTACTCATCACTCATCAGGCCCATAATTGAATACAATGCCCCATTTGGGATGTACCTTACATGACACATGCAGCAACTGGAAAGACCCCAAAAGTACCTCACCAAGAGGATCAAGGGAATCAAACAGATGCCCTACGCAGTTAGTTTAAAGAAACTCCAGCTCTACTCAGTTGCTTACCGCCTACTCAGAGGCGATCTGTGCCTGACGTATAAAGCCATGTCCAAACAAGAATTAATGGACATGCTCCACCTCAGGAAATCCATATCCCTTAGAGCCACACACTCCAGGGACTTAAACCTCATCACAGAAATAAATAGGATATGCTGAAGGGACATATTCATATCCCAGAGGCTCCCCTCACTCTGGAACAAAATCTCAATCCATGTTAGGCAGAGCCCCTCAATGACCCACTTCAAGAGAAATCTTGACAAGTGGATGGGAGATCGTAGGTTTACCCTGGGATCTCTTCTGTGTCCCTACTAGACAGAGGCACAGTAAACTAATCATAAAGGGCTATCTTCTGTGACCTACTATACAGAGGCACAGTCAACTAATCTAAAAGGGTGGCGAAAGCCAAACACACTCTGGCTAGGCTTATAAATGCCCTAGGGCAGATAGCCTAGTATCAACCTATGAACCTATGAACAAATGCACTTTATAAGCACTTTTACGAGTGCATGGATCATGCTAAACCTAACAGAATCAAGATGCTATCCTCCAAAAAAAGGAAGCCAATCTGGTGGTCTTCTGCCATAAACAAACTATACAACAGAAGAAAGAAACTGTTGCAAAAAAGAATAAAATCCCACGATTGGAGGAACTCCATGGTCAGCCTCAGTAAGAAGCTGAGATCCCTCATAAAACTCTTCAGAACTAGTTATGAAAACAAAATCGTCACTGATTCTAAAGACAACCACAAAGCATTCTATAGCTATGTCAGGAATCTCAATGGCAACACTCAGATCTGCTCTGAATTACAACACAATGACACTAAATATAAAGAATCAACTGATATTGCCAACATCCTGGCCGATAGGCTCACTGCTAACTTTACCCCCCCCCCTCTCACCCCTAAAGGGCTCATCTTTATATGGGAAGAATGCAAAGTTCCTGTAATCATGGCTGCAAAACCTCACTCTCCAAAGCCAAGAGCACAGCATCCATGGGACCTGACAACATCCCAGGCTGCCTTCTACATGAACTACAGAATGAACTTCCACCCCATCTAAGTACCATGTTCAATCATAGCCTCACCTCAGGCTTTGTGCCCACTGAATGGCACACAATGACAGTTATCCCACTCCACAAAGGGGGGTGGGGGCACAACAGACCCTGGGAACTACAGCCCCATTAGCCTGACGAGCCTGGTCTGGAATGTATCATCATGGAACTCAAACAAAGACATTGGAGATCTCCAAACTCTGAACCCCACACAGTTCGAGTTTGTAAAAGGCAGATCATGTCTCCTAAACCTGATAGACTTCTTTGAAGTAGTCACCAAAGCCATAGATGAGGGTAAGGTAGTTCACACAGCCTATCTAGATCTTACCAAGGCGTTCAACACCATCCTCCACTCTGGAATTATAGATAAAAAAGAGGTCATTGTTCCCCTCTACTCATCACTCATTAGACCCATTATAGAGTACAATGCCCCTTTTGGTATGTACCTCACAAGACATCTACAACAACTGGAAAGGCCGCAAAAATACCCCACAAAGAGGATTACTGGCCTCAAACAGATTACTTACGCAGACCGTCTCAAAAAACTCCAGCTTTACTCCGTCGCATATCGCCTACTCAGAGGTGATTTCTGCCTAATATACAAAGCTATGTCAAACCCAGAGCTGATGGACATGCTCCACTTAAAGAAATCCCAATCCCTCCGAGCTACATGCTCTAGAGACCTAAACCTTGTCACCACAATAAACAGAACATGCTGGAGGGATAGATTCCTGTCCCAGAGACTTTCCATACTCTGGAACAGACCACCTATCTATGCCAAACAGAGCTCCTCATTAGCACTCTTCAAGAAAAATCTAGATGATTGGATGGGTAATAGGAAATTCACCCCTGTGATCACTTATGTGGTTCTGCTTAACAGGAGCACAGGAAAATTATTTTTTGGGTGGTGAAAGCCAGGGTACCTTTTTAGCTAGGCTTGTATAGGCCCTAGGGCCAATAGCCTAGTACCTACCTATGAACCTATGAGTATTCCCTGACTGCAACCCTGACTGAGTTGCAAAAAATGTGCTAGAAAACCACAATGTTAAGGGAAACCAAACAGATATATAAGGCATGCATCTGGATAATCTGTGAGAATCAGTCCAGTTGACAAGTACGGCCACAGCAGGATATGATCTGCCAGGTAATAAGAATACTACACAACCAGGAGATCCCCAACCAGCATATCACCAAGGTGCTGGACCTTTTACACTGCATCATCAGTCATTCAACTGTAGCCAAACCTCCCAACTGGCTGGATTGTTCAGGAATGTCTAGCCTTTACCTCATAATACAGGTCTGTGCATCATCCATCTTGTATTTCTCTGGTAAATAACTGTGATGATCCAATTATATCTGTCAGTAGGTAATGACACAATACAGTACATTGTCAAACATTACATATGTCAGAAAATGTCTGCTAAAACAAACCCTGTCACTTAAGCAACTCATACATTGATAGCAGTAGTTACAGTCCCCCCTATGTTTGGCCCATTGTTTTAATGTACTGGCAGCCTATCACCAGATATCTTGCACAAACAGGTTGCAAGGTATGGCTGTTGCACACAACACTCCAGACTGGAATACAACTATCCCTGGAATTGGTTCCCACACTTACTACAAAAGGTAATACTGAGCATGCTCCTACACTTAGAGAAGTGAAGCCCATGTCTGAAACCACATTGTACTATATATATTTCTGTATTGTGCTAATGTCTTTTCATACACACAGCTATGTAAACCTAACTGTCGCCACACACACACACACACACACACACACACACACACACACACACGCACACACACATACATATATATATATATATATATATATATATATATATATATATATGTGTGTGTGTGTGTGTGTGTGTGTGCAACATATCACAATATGTCAAGCATTCACACACATAGACATGGGGAAGAGAGGGACATACAGTGATAGAATGAGACAAACAGGGAGACACACTCAGACAGAGTGAGTCATACACAGGGATACCCTGAATGCTACAGAGTGATATTCAGCTGCAGACAGTTGCTTACCAGTTGTAAACACTGGCATGTGCCAGCATGAAGATGAGATTCATTGTCTGATGGTACTGAGGTGGGGGATGGAATATCACATCACCTACCTTTGTGTGTGTGTGTGTGTGTGTGTGTGTGTGTGTGTGTGTGTGTGTGTGTGTGTGTGTGTGTGTGCGTGTGTGTGTGTGTGTGTGTGTGTGTGTGTGTGTGTGTGTGTGTGTGTGTGTATGTGTGTCTGTCTGTAGGTCTAAGTATTATGATGCTTTACCCACCCAGTACACTTCCCATTGCCCTGCTTTACAACATCTCCCAGTGTCATTCACCTTAGAAGTACCTTTGGACTGGCTTCAATCCTGTAAGCTCCATAGTGCATGTGATAACTGTGTAATACTATCAGACAAATAATTAGATGGGTAGGAGTTCTAATCATAGCCCTGGCATATGTAACAGTGGTTGTGTGTGGGGTGTGTGTGTGTGTGTGTGTGTGTGTGTGTGTGTGTGTGTGTGTGTGTGTGTGTGTGTGCGTTTGTGTGTGTGTATAGGAATAACTGTTTTAGTCCATTCCCACCTAGTACACCTCCTCTCATTGCCCTACTTCAGAAGATCTGCTGATGTCATTCACTGTAAAAGTACTGTCAGACTGGCATCTGCCCTCTAAGTCATGTGGTGTGTTTGATAACTGCATAACCCTATAGCACAAATTACTATTTTGGTAGTGATTCTAATCTCAGGTTTGGCAAATGTAAAAGTTGTGTGTATGTTTGTAGGTTAAAAATTTTGAGCCTCTTCACACCCAGTACACTTCTCAGTGCCCTGCTTTAGCAGTCCTGCTGATGTCAGTCACCTTAGAAGTATCTTTGGGCTGTTCTTAGCCCCATAAACTCGGTGGCATGTGCAATAATTATGTAGTACTATAGTACAATAACTAGTTATGTAGGGGTTCTAATCTCACTTCTGGGAAATGTAAAAGATGTGTGTGTGTGTTTGTAGATTAAAGATTTTGAGCCTCTTCACACCCAGTACACTTCCCATTGCCCTACTTTAGCAGTCCTGCTGATGTCAGTCACCTTAGAAGTACCTTTGGGCAGCCCTATAAGCTCTGTGGTGTGTGAGATGATTGCATAATACTATAGTACAAATAATTAGTTAGGTAGGGGCTCTAATCTCAGTCTTGACAAATATAAAAGTTGTGTGTTTGTACGTTAAAGATTTTGAGCAAGTACACTTCCCATAGCTCTACTTTAGCAGTCATGCTCATGTCAGCCATCTTAGAAGTACCTTTGGGCAGCCCTCATCCCTATAAGCTCTGTGGCATGCGGGATGATTGCATAACAGTATAGTCTACTTAACTAGTTATGTAAGGGTTCTACTCTCAATTCTGGCAAGTGTGTGTGTGTGTGTGTGTGTGTGTGTGTGTGTGTGTGTGTGTGTGTGTGTGCGTGTGTGTGCGTGTGTGTGTGTATGTGTAGGTTGAAGCATTTTGTGGCCTCTCTTACCCATTGCATCACACATTACCATACTTTACAAGGGCGCGTAATGTTCCTCACCATAGAAGCACCTTGGGACAGCCTTTACCCTTTAAGCTCTGTGGCTCATGTGATAAATGCATAACACTGTAGTAGCAGTAACTAGATAGGTAGGAGTTCTAATCTAAGTCCTGGAAAATGTGCGTGTGTGTGTGTGTGTGTGTGTGTGTGTGTGTGTGTGTGTGTGTGTGTGTGTGTGTGTTTGAACCATATCCATTGGGGGGCAGGTTTTGCAATTTTTTGCTGTCCCCCACACAGTACATATCCCAATGTCCACTTTACAAGGCCCACTGTTGTCATTCACTGTAGAGGTAGCTGTAGACACTATGCAGCCCTATAAGCTCTGTGTCATGTGCAATAATTATGTAACAGAATGAAATAAACATCAAGATAGGGTGCCCTTCTAATCCTTGCCTACCATTGCTCACTCAGGAATCATGGACAAACACACTCAGCTAGGCTTCAACCCCGATATCAGTAGGTGGCTTGCAAACTGGCTCACAGATAAAATCCACAGTGTGAAAGCATTGAACTCCATGTCTGACTGTCGACCAGTCACGAGTGGAGTCTCAAAGTGTTGCTCTTGGGTCCCATTGCATTTGGGATCTACACCTCTGAAGTCCACCCCGACATAAAGGGGCAATGGCTGACAATGTTTGCAGTCAACTGCAAGGTGGGTGCTATTATTATCTCCACACGTGATGTTGACATCCTGCACAAATGCCTTACTCAGACCTATGACTGGTGTCAAGACCTGGACTTTCACTCAATGCCAGAAAATATGCTGCCATTCCCTTTGGGAACAACATGGTTCCCATGAATTACTACATTGATGGTAGTCCACTGAACACTGACATTATTATAAGAGAACTGGGAACACAGGCTGACAGTGAGCTCTCTGTTGCCCACCACAGTGCACTGTGTTCAGAAAGTCCTATGTGTCACATCTACTGACTAAGGGTGTTGCATCCATGAAGTAAGAGGTCATTGTCTCCCTGTACCCTCCCCTCATTAGGCCAAACATTGATTACAATGACCTACTTGGCATGTACTCCAGTGAATACTTGCAACAACAGCAGAGGCTGCAAAAGTACCTCATAAGGAGGATCCTAGGCCTTAAACACTTGCCCGATATGGACAGACTCCAGTAACTCCAACTATTCTCTGTCTCATATTGGCTACTTAGAGGCAATCTTTACCTGACTTCCACAGCCATGTCTGACTCAGCTTTGTGAGGAATGGTACATCTGAAGACACCAATCTGTCCACACCACATGCCCCAGAGACCCCAACCCCATTTCCACAATCAACAGAACATGCTGGTGGGACAGGTTCACAACCCAGAGACTGCCCATGGTATGGAATAGACTTCACATACATGTCAAGCAGACCACCTCACTGGCCCTCTTCAAGAGAAATTTAGATGAGTGGATGGTGAAAGGAAATCTCACACCAGGGATCACTCTAGTGGCTATACTCGTTAGACACACTGTGGATTATCATCAGGTGGCATGATGGCAGGGTATTCCTATGGGCTAGGCTTGTAAAGCCTCCATGGTCATTCACCTAGTACACACCTATGAAGCTATGAACCTATGGCTCTTAGTACTCAGTACTGTGTGTGTTCATTAGTGTGTATAAATATGTTTGTGAGTGTGTAAACAGGTGAGTGAAAATTGCTTGATGCCCTTCTCACCCAGTACACCTATCTTTGCCATACCTTACAAGGGCTGGTTATGTTGTTCATCTTAGAAGAACTGTGGGACACTCTGCACACTATAAGCTCTGTGGCATGTGCAATAAATTCATAACTAGATAGGTAGTGGTACTAATCTCAGTCCTGGCAAATGTGTGTGTACGAGAACCATATCTTGTGTATGTGTTTGAGTGAGAACTATATCATTTGTGGGGGTGGGTTTTACATTTTTAGGCCATGGTACTCCCAGTACACATCCCAAGGTCCACTTTACAAGGCCTGCTATCTTCATCAACCATATAGTTATCTGTTGACACTCTTCAGCCCAAAAAGCCCCATGCTTCATACAGGAACTATGTAACAGTATGGACTGACTAACAAGATAGGCAGGGTTGCTAATCTCAGTCCTGGCAAATGTGCGTATGAGTGTATTTGTGTGTGTATGTGTGTCTAAATGTAGGTTCACTTATTCACTCTTGCCCAGTAAACCACCCATTACCATACTTTACAAGGCCTGGTGATGTTGTTCACCTTGGAAGTACCTTGAGACTCTATTTACCCTGTAAGCCTTGTGGTGCATCCAATAAATGCGTAACACTATAATAGCAGTAACTGCATAGGTAGGGGTTCTAATCTCAGTGCTGGCAAATGTGTGCATGTGTGTAAAAACAGTATCCTGTGTGTTTGAGTGAGAACTATATCTACTGGGTGGCCATGGTTTACAATTTTAGGCCATGGTACTTCCAGTACACATACCAAGGTCCACCTTACAAAGACCACTGTTCACATCCACCATAGAGGTATTTGTGGATACTCTTCAGCCCTATAAGCCATGTGCCGCATGCAACTATTTTGTAACAGTATGGAATGAATAATATGATAGGCAGGGCTGCTAATGTCAGTACTGCCAATTGTGTATGCATTGGTGTGTATAGCAGTGCTTGTGAGTGTGTAGACTCATAGGTGACAGTCTAATGAGTCCTCCACACCCAGTACACACCCCATTGCTATACCTCACAAGGGTACATGATGTTATTCACTTTACAGGTACCTGGGAACAGTAATCACACTGTTAGTTCTGTGCCACCTGCGATAACTGCATAACACTATAATACCACTAACTAGATCGGTAGGCATTCCAAACACAACACTGGCACATGTGTGTGTGTGTGTGTGTGTGTGTGTGTGTGTGTGTGTGTGTGTGTGTGTGTGTGTGTGTGTGTGTGTGTGTGTGTGACTTTGTGTGTGTGACTATGTGTGTAGTAACAGTATTCTCTGTGTCTTTGGTCAACACAATATCTTCTAGGGGTGTGGGTTTTACCAATTTGACGTGTGTTCCACCCACTACACTTACCATTGTCCATTTTACAAAGCCTGCCAACGCCAACCACCATGGACTTACTTGTATACACCCCTCAGCTCTATAAGCCCTGTTGCCCATGCAATAACTGTTCCACAGACCTGGTAAATGTATACATATACAGCTGTACCTCAGCTCTGATACAATTGATGTGTTACCACTCTGCCATACCCCTAGTTGCCAATTTTTGCAGGGCCACCTCCTGCTGAAGCACAGGCACCTAGAATGCAAACAGAATGCATCATGTGAGACTACATTCAGTCAGTGTTACTAACATACTAAACTGTACTTATTCACCCTGAGCATCAGAATCATATTAGCATGTCCCTATATTGGTGTAATGGATAACAGGAATGTGGTACATGTATCATCATATTCAGAGGATGTTGTGTGTGTTTGCCAGAGACCTAGACTGGGCCGTACAGTTGACATCATGTGTGTGTGTGTTTTTAGGGGTGTTCTATGAATGGGCTCTGCAGATGTGGTGTGTGTGTTTCGGGAGGTGACCTGGTTGTGATGGTGATGTGTGTGTGTGTGTGTGTGTGTGTGTGTGTGTGTGTGTGTGTGTGTGTGTGTGTGTGTGTGTATGTGTGTGTATGTGTGTGTATGCACACAGTCATGCCTTGTGGCCTCCCTACACAGGGGTATGTTGGAGAGCTGTGGATGGTACATGGCAGGGTGTACAGTTCACCATCTTCGGCCACAGACATTTGAACTGGCCCTGCCAGGGGTCTCACTGCCACCACCATGCCCAAGGCTAGATGCAGTACTGCTTCCCAATGATGACTGTTGTCTGCTAGATCCATGTCCTTGATGGGACCGGTCAGGACCATGTGCCCAAGGCCTGCTCTGCTGTGCTGTGGACAGCACCCCCCTTTAGTAGTGCTGGTGGTACTGCCACTACTGGAGTGTAAAGGTGCACGGCCTTGTAGACTCTCAGCTGATGTTGTTGCTGAATATGTCCAAATGGCTGAGGCCCATCTCCCACCATACACTCTAGCACAGACATGCCATGGTCAAGGATGGACAAGGTCTCACCCCACCGTCTATTCATGACCTCAGTATTTTGACGTGTGGCCTCAACAAGGTCATGTATGGCACCACGTAAAGCAGGAAGAGTTGCATCCAAGACCCTGAGTATTTGTCTGATGCTGCATTCACTACATGCCTGTGCATCCATGACAGCCCAAAATATGCATCTGGTGACACCTGGCAAGGTCTAGATAGGCTGTGTGGACCACCTTACCCTTGTCCATGGCTCTGGAGACTGATTCGAAGAAGTCAATCAGGTTCAGGAGACAAGGTCGACCCTTCACGAACCCAAACTGGGTGGGTTCCCGTGTTTGAAGGTTGCCAATGTCTTTGTTTATAAGTTCTATGATAATACGCTCCATGGCCTTGCAGATAAGGCTCGTCAGACTGATGGGACTGTAGTTTCCAGGGATAGCAGTAGCTCTGCGCCACTCAGTGGGCACAAAACCTGAGGTGAGGCTATGATTAAACATGACACTTAGGTGAGGTGCCAGTTCATATTGTAGTTCATGTAGTACACAGCTCGGGATGTCATCTGGTCCCATGGATGCTGTATTCTTAGCTTTGGAGAGTGTGTTTTTTACCTGTGTAGTCATTATTACCAGAATTTGGCAATCTTCCGGTACTGAGATGGGCCATTTAGGGGGTGAAGTTGGCACTGAATCGATCTGCCAGGATATTGGCACTATCCTTGGGATCAGTATATTTAATGCCATTCTGTTTTAGCTCAGAGCAGATCTGAGCATTGCCATTTAGATTCTTGACATAGTTATAGAATGCATTGTGGTTATCTTTGGAATCTTTGACAATTTTATTTTCATAATTAGCTTTGGAGGATTTTATGAGGAATCTTAGTTTCTTACTGAGGCTGGTAAGGGAGTTTTTTTGCATCCTGGGATTTTTCTCTTTTCTGCAACGGTTTCTTCCTTTTGTTGTAAAGTTTGTTTATAGCAGGGGACCACCAGATTGGCTTCCTTTTTTTGGATGAGAGCATCTTGGTTCTATTTCGGATGGCACGGTTCATGCATGAGTGGTTGTGCTCGTACAGTGCCTTAGTGTAGGATTCAGCAGTTGAACTTTCAGTTCCCGTCTACATGGGTGTCATGAAGTTTGTCACTTCTGACTTGAGTAGCATGAAGTTGGCTTTAGAGAAGTTTTTTATGGAGGTTTCCTTACTGGGGAGTGGGGGTGGGATGTGGATGTTAAGGGTGATTAGCTTATGATCAGATCTGACTAACGAGGGGGTGACCATAGGTGTAGAACATCGATTTCCCATGTTGGTAATGACCAGGTCTAGGATATTGGAGCCCCTGGTGGGACTATGGATTAATTGACCCAGTGCTTGGAATTTATAAATTCCAAGAACCGTTGGGCAAAGGTGTTGGTACATGAGTAGTTTTCTCAGTTAATGGCAGGGTAGTCCTTTTGGGAAGGTGTCTATAATCATGGCACATCTTGACTTAGCAATAGTTGCACACCCCCCCTTGCAGAATCCCTCCAACTCTGTTAGATTCTGTAGGCATCTCTTGTGCACAGCCCTCTTCAGGGCACCCCACAGATGTTCAATTGGATGTAGGGGTGAACTGTGGCTGAGCCATTCCAAAATGCTGATTGTCTTCTGGTGAAGCCATTTGTTGTGATGTGGATGTTTGGTTTGGGTGATTGTTGTGTGTAAAGGTATAATTCCTCTTCATCTACAGCTTTCTAGCAGACACATGAAGCTTTTGGGACAAAAGGGACTGCTATTTGGAACTGTTCATATTCCCCTCCACCTTGGCTAAAGGCCCACTTCCAGCTTATGAACAGCAACCCCAAAGCAGGACACTGCCATAACCATGCTTCACCATGAGTATGGTGTTCTTTTGGTGATGCACAGTGTTGTTATTGTGCCAAACAAACCTTTTGGAATCGTGGTCAAAAAGTGCAACCTTGGTCTCATTACACCATAATACATTTTCCCACATGCTTTTGGGAAACCTAATGTATTGTATTTGAGAATTTCACCAGATCTGGGTGTTGTTCTGTGTGAGAAAAGGCTTCCATTTTCCAAACCTACCCCATAGGCCAGACATGTGGAGAATACGGAAGATTGTTGTCACATGTAATACACAACCAATACTTGCCAGAGATTCCTGCAACTCCTGTAGTGTTGCTGTAGGTCTCCTGGCAGCCTCCCTGACTAGTTTGGACCTCATTTCTTCAACACATTTGGATGGATGTCCTCTTCTTTACAATGTCACTGTTGCCCCATATTTCCACCACCTTTTGATGACTGTCTGCACTGTGTTCCATGGCATATGCCATGCTGTGGAAATGTTTTTGTGCCCTTCTCCAGGCTGATACATTTCAAAAATGAAATCCCTTCCCTGCTTCTTAAGCTCTATGCAAACCATGACTATAGCTGTGGCTGGCAACTGAGTTAATGTCAGGTAAATCCAGGAAGGACAGCTGACTGTTATTTGCTGTTAATCAAGGAGTCTCTGTAATTGATGCCAGGTGTGTAGCCAAGAGGACGTAATGCTGTAATTATACTGAAAGCTACTTCAACACAGTATTAGCTTCAGCCTATGCACACTTCTGCATCTAGCTTCTTGTACGTTTTTCATTTGTCATAGTTGTTACCCTAACAGATTTGTCTGTTTTATAATTGAACTGTACAGGTTATATGTCACATGAAAGGTTGGAAGAGTTTGGAAATATTTTATTGTGATCTCATTTTTGTATATCACAAATACCTTGCATTTTAACAGGTGTGTGTGTACACCAGTTATATGCACTGTATAACACTCATTTATAGAATATGTCCATAGTTTTGGGCCTTTGCCCCCCTATTTTATCAATATTTCTCCAGATTTCTTGCAATAACAGGTTGTGAGGTATGCTACAGATATGTCACATATTCTGCAAATAGGCCTCTGGGGTGACCACTGTGATGCAATGCAGTTAACCCCACCACAAGTGAATAGGCAGATATCGCAATATGGTTGAGAGTAACAGTTGTGTGCATGGTAAAATGCATGACCTCAACATGCTGGGTTCTGGTGAGCCACAATAGGACAATCCCATACTCACCAGCTTCAGGCTGCTGTCCCACATCCAGACCAGAGGTACCTATGTAGTTATGGGGGAGAGGCATTGTCAGCAGACTCATATTTGACATTGGTACAAGATGAATGCTTCTTTCCTGCACATGTGCAGTACAAGCTCTGATAGTACACAATTTTCTGTCCTTCACGATAAATGTGCACTTGTGTTCATTAACCCCACTAACAAATGCAGTTTGACCTCACATATACATCTAGATACTCTACAGAAGCCAATATGAATGCTACATGATTCAACTGATGTGCACAGTGGCCATATCTGGACACTCCTTGCCTGTTGCCTGGGTGCCACCCACCTCCACGACTTGTGTTTCTTGTGTTAGCTGATGTGTGGGGGCTACCCCAAGGTTGGCAAGGACCTTCTATGTTGCCATAAGTGGGGCCTGTGTGGCAGGACCCCCACCTGTAGCATTACAGTCCCTGGCCATGGCAGCAGTCCTTTGCTGGGCATGATTTATCAGTTCAGTTGCACAATGCTTGACCTGATCATATGTGTAGCCATGGTGGTCAATGTTTTTCACCCTGGGACAAGCTTGTCCCACAGGGCAGTCCACTCCCACAGATCTTCTTGCCCATGGCCAAACATCACCCCATGGTGCTTGGATGATTAGGTTAATGATAGCCTCATTTTCAGCTGCAGAGTACTGTGGCTGACCGACATGTGGCATGTCATCTGAAAGGCATAAACAAACAAGGAAACACATTACAGGACCTCATACATTGGTCACCGTTCTTTACAGAACCTAAACATCAACATTTTTTATCATTAGCCACTACGTACGACCACATCATACCTCTGTCATCTATCAGCACAGTATGAGCTTGCATTGCACTCCTGGTCCTGATGTGTCATGTTACCCCCAATGAAAGCCAGTACATTGCATAATCCAACATTCATCTTTCACTTTTGTGTAGAGGGATGACAGTGGTCATTTTACATGCAGATGGGATGGCAGTGGTGCTCAGCCTTTGCTTGAGTACAGTGTGTAATGGAGCTGGGAGCAAATGCCTGAGTTCATATAGGATGTAGACACGGATGTTATCAGGTCCCATGGAGACTTATTTTGTTGCCTTTGAATAGGCATTATGTACCTGCTTCCCAATGATGAGAGGAGCGGTGTGGGTGCTGTGCATATCCACCTATACTGATGGTGGGACAGGGGTTGATGTTTTCCCTTTACCTGTCTGCAGCGGGATGGCTATAGCTATGCTGTGTGTGTATGTGGTGTGATTGACCACCAGTACAGAGTGAGTTGAGTTTTTGCCTCTGAGATGAAAGACATATGTGAAGACAGCCTTGTGATTGGCCTTAGTGGATGTGTCCAATTTGTACTCATAGTTAGCCTTACAGTGATACACCTGTGACCTTATATGCTTATTCAGACAAAGGTTGACCTGCTTCCAAGTTGGTGAGTACTACTAATTGTCCTTGTACAGCCAATATAGCAACCAATTATGTGCTTTGTGTAATGCTGCTGTCCACCTAGGAGGATTATTCCACCGTGGTGGAAGCAGGTTTTACAAGTCAGGTATTGCTAAGTCCATAGAGCTATGTAGGTACTTATATAGCTGTTTGTAGTAGGTATGGACACATGGTCATAACACAGTTGGACACCTCTCCAATTTCAACTGAATAATTATGCTTATTCTAGTACCCATGTTTGTGTCAGGGCTTTGCAACAACCAGTGGCTGTGGAAATCTATGTCTGTTGGGCGCACTGAAACTAAGATTACACATATGTATAACATGTATAGCTTATTTACTTGACATTATGCATCTCATGTCTGTTGTTTTTAGGCTTCCAGCTTCACCTACTCATACATACATGTGCACAGGGGATACCTGATATACATTTCTGTTCTATGTCAATATGGCACACTGTATTTACACCCTTCCTGCTCAGTCATACCTCTTGACCTGTTAGAGCAGGACATCTGGAGGATGGCACACATAAATGGGGGCAATGGGCCAAAGTTATTGACACTTTGAAAATATTGCTGTACCACACTTAAGTCAGATGATAGCACAGTAGGCTTTGCATACACAGAAATAGCGTGCAGGATGTCTGACACTCATATATATGCTATTATTTTATAATGTTAGCCTTCACAGATTTGCCAATGATTTGCAGGACATAACCCAACTCTTATGAGTAAATGACTGCAAATATGAGGCACACATATGGTCAGTAGGCATAACACTGGACAGTTGAATGGTATGACCTAAGTGTATCACATGCAGTTCAACACACATGTCTGCAACAGTAGTTTACTATGTACATACCCTGTATAGGTCACTCAGATTTGTGAGACAAACATGTTTATCATAGCTGTATTCTGAAGTAACATATGGATATCTATAACATCCCAGTAGCTGACCTAGCAGTGTCACAGTCAGTAGTGTCCTACAGACACTCCAGTAATAGTCATATGTGAGCCATCCTTTCCTGGGGTGACTCAGGGCCATGAGCTGTCATCTATTTCACTGCAGACAGACCCAGATGCAATGGCCATAGTTGCTGATCAGCAATATATCAGTGCAGCAAGTCTTGTTGAGACCTATTTGTTAAACTTCCTATTTTTCATTATTGCATACCCCCTACTGAATTCCATTACATGCTAACGTGTTTGACATACCATTTTTTTATTCCAAGTATAGTTTCTGAGTCTTTTTTATCTTATTCTCAGTGTGTGTGTGTGTGTGTGTGTGTGTGTGTGTGTGTGTGTGTGTGTGTGTGTGTGTGTGTGTGTGTGTGTGCATCTGTCTCTCTCTCTCTCACTCTCTCTCTCTCTCTCAGATGTAAGGTATACATCGGTTTTACACAGACAGCAGCTTGCCTTTTGTAGGTCATACCCATGAGCAGTTAATGGTCTGTGCACCAATAGTGTCCCCTACTTGCTAATTGCATGCAGAACAGCTGTGTTGTTATTCCTATAGCCATTGGCATGGCAACACACTCTTATAGCTGAGTACTTCATGTGGGCATTGCCCCTTTTCCTTGACTGTGAGGAGGACTTCATGGAGATGTGTGAACAACACCATAAAAGAGGGTAGTTGGAAATACCGCTTACAACTTCATCTGTGGTGACAGCCCAATGACATTGGAGAAAAAAGTTCCAGACTTAGGGACAGAATGTACTTATTGCTGTTATACATCTGGATTCATGCTAGTTTAATAGGGTTGTGTGGACATGGATACTCTGCATGGGTCTCAGTCTGACAGTGTTATGTGGATGACATAACTCTCAACTGTAGAGCTATCCACAGAATGGCCAGAGGTTGGACTCTTATGTTTGATCTGTTCCTCTGACAGTTGTTGTCCTTGTCAAATCAGTAGCATACCCTGTGTATTGCAGTCAGTACATAATAACTTCCATTTGTGTTTCTGACTTCATATCCCTCAGTTAAGATAGGTTACAACAAACTCTGTAACACCAGCAACCTTCTCAGTTTATAACAGCAATATTTCAATTATGCAACTATGATTGGGCCTCTGTCCCCCAATTATGTCAGACTTTGTCCAGATGTCATGCAGTAAGAGGTTGATAGATATGGTATATCATTAATTAGTGCCGTCCTTCCTGATATCATCCCAGTGATGTAACAGAATGCCAGACATGTTATGAGGAAGTGGCCATATATATGAGGACAGAGCCTGGACATTGTATGGGAATCTGTACAGTTGAGTGTCTGTGTATGTGTAGCAATTGTTTACAGACTTTCAGGATTGTGTAGCAGTGTAGTGTGTACATGTTTGTTGCACTGTGTAGGGAGGGGGATACATTTAAATGTCTATCTCACTGTGCATGCTGCTCCAGTTTCTGGTGGTCTATCAGCTGTAAATGTTTGTAGAGGTAGACTGAGACATATTCCACACCACACCAGGAGTCAGAGTACACTGTGTGACTTGGGACAATATATGTAGGGGTACTGTGTGTGTCAAACATGATATTTATGTTCACATAGTCATTATACTCTACTGTTTATTTGGCTTACCAGTATGTCACTGTGACTGTGTTGAAATTGGTTGTGGTATGCAGGCTCACACCGGTGACTGTTCTCACTACTGTTACATCCCTCTAGTGGCTGGTATATTTGCAAATTCATGTGTAATTCCCCATAGCTGACTTGGGGTAGGGTTATGTCAGTCTGACTGTAGTTTGGACGGTGCTTGGTGACATGCTAAGCAGCTCAGTGTACTTTCCTTACATGCTATGTTATGCTATGCTATGTCCAGATATTAGTAGGATATCCCATTGTCTGGCTCATATGTTTGTTTTAGTCCCCATAACTTTTGTGTAAGTCTGATAAATCAGTGGGATGGTGTGAGGATTTCAGGCACTAACTACTGAGAAGAAATTGATTCTTGGAGTTGTGCTACTTCTGTCAATGTATGTTAGAACAGGCGGTATTACTGTAGCTACTGTCTCAGCTTATCTAGTCAGGTATTTCAGATATGATCCTATTGTCATGGCTTTCTCCCCCCCCCCCCTCCACTTTGTGAGGCTTGGTACAGATTTGTTGCACTAAGAGGCTCTGAGCATACCTCTCAGCTGGTTGGATTGCTGCTGAACATCCACGTTTAATGCTCGTATTTTGTCTCTGTTCTATGATTCATTATAATTTCTCTGGTAAATCACTGAGATGATCTGAGGATGTCTGTCAGTAAATAATAACATAATTTCAGTTCCAGATCTCATATCCTTCAGAACATGTATGTTGAAACAAACCTTGTTACTCCAACATTTCTAAGGGCAATATTTGAAATATGTCCCTAGTTGTGGCCCATTGTCCACCCCCCAATTCTTACAGCCATGGCTCAGATTTCTTGTACTAACAGGTTGGGAGGTATGGTACTGAGATATGAGTGCACTACAAGTTATGAGCATGTATTTTAATATATTTTTCATATAAATCTATCTCCATACATATATATCTGTATATGTATATATAAAAAAACCTGACTGGTTCCACAGAGCCTTTTCCCTACTGTTGCATGACTCTACTGCATGATATATTTGAAAAAGCTTTAGAACTTTCCACAGCTCAAATGGTGTAGTGGTACATTTCTCTGACTATAGTGTACAATGTCCTGCATTTGAGACTTGGTAGCGCTGATTATTTTGTTGCTAGGCAGAACAGTGATGGATGGAGACAGAGTGGCTGAAGCAGGTTTCAGCAGTTTTAACTGGCTTTTTGCTTCTTACACCCATACTAATTCTTTTAAAAGAAAAGAAAAAGGGGTTATAGGAAAGTGGTGAGAAAGGGGAATACAGAGGGAAAAACAATATGATAGGTAGCTAAGGATGTGCAGCATGGGTGTAGGGAAGGTCCACAGCTGTCTTGAGAGTGTGATGTTGGGGAAGGATGGAGGTGGTGCTGCGGTAGCGTTGTCGCCTCACAGTAAGACGTTGTCCTGTTCGATTCTCAGATAAAGCATCTTCTGTGTCGAGACATGCGTGAATGGGCGTAGCTTCATTGAAGGTTGTGCGTCAGAGCTGGCAACTCGGTACGTAAAAATTTATTGCCAATCATTAGCGGACCGGAGTTCCGCTGTGGCGACCCCTAAACGGGAAAAGCCGAAAGATACAACAACAACAACAACATGTTGGGGAAGGATTGTTGATACGTCTGAGCAGGTAGGTTTGGTAGGGAAACAGGCAAGACACACAGGACAGCAGACAAGGGTGGCGTATGACACATATGTGGGGCAAACACCTTGGACGAGGAGGGTGTTAAGGAATCAGAGGCCCATGAGCCCCCATATGGATACGGTGGGACTGACATCCCCACCTGTGGCCAGTCATGACTGCACCTTCACAGCCCCAACAGGGCTATTTCCCTATACCTCATATTCATATATCTCACACAGTAGAGGCCCACAGACCAATCCTTGGGTACACCATTGTGGATGAATGTAGTATTAGAGCTGGGTTCTACTACTATGAGTGACTACTATCATTGGGCCAGTTAGCTACCCATCTGATAACCTAAAGTTTGGTGCCTAGCTGTGTAGGCTTATGTAACCTGTCCACCTGGGGATTAGTGTGAGGGGATTGGGCTAGGTGAAGTTAGGCACTGTTCACCATCTTCCTCTCATCCCTGAGTTTGTTGACCACTGTAGAGAGGTCAATCAGGTTTCAAGGCATTTCAAGGCCTGATCTCCCTTTGACAATACCATGGTGTGTGTGCCCAGCCATTTTGACGTTGCCAAAGTCCCTGTTCATAATGTTCTTGATATCACCTCCCATGCCCTTGCAGAGCATGCTACTTAGGTTAATGTGCATCATATTGGCTGGGTTGGTGGAATGATTCACCCTTGTGTATAGGGATGACAGTGGCTGTCCTCTGTGCAGGTGGATGACACCGGTGCTCAGGCTATGGTTGACTATCGCACTACCACAAACACTATAGCAAACCCACCAATATACTCCCTACACATCCACTGCACACCTTCAAACATACACCTGCAAAAAACACATACACTACACTAGAATTTATAAACTCAAATGCTATGGAACAACTTGTTACCACTCCCACAAGAGGGGAAAACATACTGGACCTGATCATCAGCAACATGGGGACACTATGCTCCAGACCAGAAGTGTATCCCTCACTGGTAAGATCAGACCATAAACTAATCTCACTGGATATTCACATCCCAACCCCACCCCCTGCCCAGAAAACCACAGTGAAAAACTTCTCTAAAGCAAATTTCACATGCCTCAAAACCGAGGCGAAATCCTTCAAAGCCCCGGGCCTGTGGAAAATACGGCCCAGACCGCAGAATCCTTTATAAACGCATTCTATGAACACCTTCAGGAATGCATGGATCATGCAATCCCAAATAAAACCAAGACCCAATCCTCCAAAGGCAGGCGTCCTGTCTGGTGGACCCCAGCCATAAACAAACTATACAATAGAAGGAGGAAGCTACTACATGATAGAGCAAAATCCCAAAAAGGGAAGGCATCTCTGATCAGTATTAGCAAAAAACTACGGGCACTCATAAAATCGTCTAAGGCCAGCTTCGAGAGAAAAATTGCACAGGACACTAAGGATAATCACAAGGCGTTCTTTAGTTATGTTAGGAACCTGGGTGGGAATTCCCAGATATGCTCAGAATTAGTCCAAAATGACAAAAATACACCAAGCCCACAGACATTGCCAACATCCTAGCTGACAGGTTCAGTGCAAACTTCTCCCCCCCTCCCCACCAAAAGGGCAAATATCTGTCCCAACAGAGTGCTGCCCCCCTGACATCTCAGATGCTCAGGTAAGAGCTGCCCTCTCCAAAGCAAAAAACACAGCATCAATGGGACCAGATGGTGTCCCGGCTCGTCCTACATGAACTCCAAGAAGAGCTAAACCCAAACATAAAACTACTGTTCAATCTTAGCCTTACTACAGGATATGTACCCAAAGAGTGGCATACAGAAACAGTGGTCCCTCTCCACAAAGGTGGTGCCTCAACGGATCCTGGAAACTATCGCCTCATAAGCCTGCCTAGCTTGGTCTGCAAAGCTATGGAAAGGATCATCATGGACCTCATAAATAAAGATATTGGGGACCTACAGACACTGGATCCTACCCAGTTTGGCTTTGTTAAGGGCAGATCCTGCCTCTTAAACCTGGTCGATTTCTTTGAAACAGTCACCAAGGCCACTGACGAGGGGAAGGTGGTCCACACAGCCTACCTGGACCTCGCAAAAGCCTTCGATACAATACCCCACTTGGGCATTATAGATAAGCTCACCAGCTTAAATATAAACCCCTATGTCACTAGATGGGTTGCAAACTGGCTCAAGGACAGAACCCACATGGTTAGAATTGCTGGAGCCATGTCAGACTCCAAACCAGTTACAAGTGGCATCCCACAAGGCTCAGTCCTGGGACCTCTCTTGTTTGGTATATATTTCTTGGCGGTACAGGCCAACACGGAAGGACTGTGGCTGACCAAGTTCGCAGATGACTGCAAACTGGGTGCCATAATCAACTCTCCAGCCAACACAAGCATCCTCCAAAAGGGCCTCATAGAAGCAGACAACTGGTGCCAGAGCCATGGCCTCAAGCTAAACGCCCAAAAGTGTATAGTCATCCCCTTTGGCAAAAACAAAGTGCACACAAATTACCACATAGGTGGTAATCCATTAAGTACAGAAGAAGTCATTAGGGACCTGGGGACCCAAGTTGATAGCAATCTCTCATTTGACAACTATGTGGCCAAAGTGGTTAGAAAAACATTTTATATAGCCCACCTAATCATGAAGGGATTCACATCTAGATCAGGGGAGGTCATCGTGCCTCTTTACTCATCCCTCATCAGGCCCATAATTGAGTACAATGCCCCTTTTGGGATGTACCTTACCAGACACCTGCAGCAACTGGAAAGACCCCAAAAGTACCTCACCAAGAGGATCAAAGGGCTCAAACAGATGCCATATGCTGCCCAGTTAAAGAAACTCCAGCTCTACTCAGTGGCATACTGCCTGCTCAGAAGCGATCTGTGCCTGACGTATAAAGCCATGTCCAACCCGGAATTAATGGACATGCTGCACCTCCGAAAATCCAAATCCCATTGAGCTACGCGCTCAAGAGACTTGAACCTCAGCACTGAAATAAACAGGACATGCTGGAGGGACAGATTCATAACCCAGAGGCTCCCTTCACTCTGGAATAAAATCCCAGTCCAGGTTAGGCAGAGTCCCACATTGACTTTCTTCAAGAGGAATCTTGATGAGTGGATGGGAAATCGTAGGTTTACCCCGGCTATCACTTCTGTGTCACTGTTAGACAGAGGCACAGTATACTAACCTCAAAAAAAGGCATAGCAAAATTCATTTAAAATGGGTGGCGAAAGCCAAACACACTCTGGCTAGGCTTATAAATGCCCTAGGGCAGATAGCCTAGCATGAACCTATGAACCTATGTACTAAAATCAACACTTATACACATACTCTCACCTACCTAACACAACCTATTCCTAACACTTCCAGAAAGATAAAAAAAAAAATAAAACATTAAAACCCATAAGAACACAAACATACCTATTTCCAGACATAAAATCAATAAAACATCAGCTCAAGTTCAAACCAGGCACAATACTAACTTACAAGTTCACTCGCTGGATCGCTGGTAGGCAATGCTAGTGTGCAAAAGAAGCAGCCAAAGCTATAAATCCAAAGTGAAGTTCCACATTGAGTAAGATGTTTAACGTCTTTGCAGACCAAAGAACAGTTTATAAATGTAAAATGCTGACAGTCTCTTCAAGCAAACCGGAAACAGACTTGGAAGTTAGAAGCTTTCAATAATTCCAAAACCTTTATTCAAGTATAAAAGGGGTAAGCGCTTTCGCCAAGCGGCTTTTTCAAACCATCAAAACCATTGCATTGAACTGACACACCTTATATACAGAGCTCTTAATTAATGGGTGTTCCTTACAGAGTCAAACATTTAAAGGTGTATGCCACATAAAATCAAAACAACATCAACTAAGAATACAAATGAATATTTACACATAAATATGTAAAAAACATATGTATAATAAAAACTATTTATATATATATATATACAACAACTTACAAAGCATAGCAGCATACAACTGTGCAATAGTTAAATAAGATAAAATAAATATAAAATAAAAAGCTGAAATAAAAACTCATGAATACATTAAACATTAAACCTTCTGCTTTTAAGTGCTGGTTTGAGGGGGTTCCTTTCATTAAGTCCAGGATAGACATGCGCTTGTAATCTAATAATCCACCCAGTTTCCATTTGTTCAGTGTAATTTTTGATGTCCCCACCACTAATATTGGGTACATTAGTGTGTATGACAAAAAACTTAAATGTATGTGTAATATCATTCTCTAAAACATGTTTCGATAGAGCATTAATTGTGGATATAATGCGTATCTGAGAAATATGTTCCCTTATTCTATCCTTCAATTTTCTGTCGGTCTTGCCGACATAGAAGGCAGTGCAGGAAGTGGACTTCACAATATAGACCACATGTTCGGTCTCACAATTCACATTAACTTTAAAATTAAAAACTCTTGTAGTGATTGGATGTATAAACATGCTTGTAGTGCTAATACTAGAACAAAAATTACATCTATTGCACGGTTGTGTACCTGTGTAGTTCATAGAAGTAGGATGACATTCATGACTTGGAAAGCACAAAAGTCTGTGTAGATTCTTTTTATTTCTGAAAAGGAATTGTGGGTGATCCCCAACAATTTCCTTAATAGCTGGGTCCACAGTTAAGATATCCCAGTGTTTGTGAAGAATCTGCTTAGTTTGGTGGACATTTTGCGTAAAGTACAGTGATACTTTCTGCTTTTTATTATGACTTACAGATGCTCTCAATCCATCCTCATTATAAAATGCACTGCCTTCTTCGGAGAAAATGGGAGGCCCTACCTGTTCTAAGCCTTTCAGTATGTTGAAAGGCTTCATGGATTTCTTTCATTCTGTATCTCCTATTTATTAGTCTATTACGCAATTCATCTAATTCTGTCATATAATTGATCTGTATAGGATTCAACCTCGAAGCACATATAGCTTGCCCTTTTACTATATTGCCATATGATAGTCTCTCCTGAAAGTATAACATTCTTGGATGTTTCTATTCAACGTTTAAGAAATGGCAAACTCAATACAGGAGTGCATAGGAAAGCATGCTTTAAAAATACCCTTTTGCACAGGGATAGTATGCACCCTAGTCATATTTTTACCAATATAGTAAAATGGCAAGCTATATGTGCTTCGAGGTTGAATCCTATACAGATCAATTATATGACCGAATTAGTGAGGGCAGGGGCTATGAAGCTATTAATGTCATCATGTATTAGGCTGTAATTGGCTTTGGATAAGTTTTTTAGTCTAGTTGCTGATAATAGGGGAGTGAGATGTTATTGTTACTACTAAAGAGACTGATTTATGATCAGACCTCACTTGTGAGGGCCACCCAGATGGGGTGGTGCAACAAACACCCATGTTATTGAGCACCAGATCCAAAATGTTTGGGCTCCTTTTGGGGGTGTCAACCAACTGGTCCAGAGCACTGGAGTTGATGAAGTCCAAGAACCTTTGGGCAAGTATGTTAGTACATGTATAATTTACGAATTCTATTACCCCATATGTAGAGATATAGTTAAATTCATCTAAAACCAGGGTGTTTGGTTGTATGATTAGAAATCCAAGTAGATCCAAGTATGCAATGTGGGTCCCCTGGGTCATGAAGGGGGTCCTATACCTGGCAATAACTTGGAGATGGGTCTTAACTACAGTCATCTGGGCCTGGATTAGTTCACGGGAATTGTTTTGTTTAACCAATCTATAAGTGTATTTATCTTTGATGAATATTGATACCCCACCTTCTTTAGTTCTCACATTTTCAGGTTTGAGGTCTGATTGTGTGGAAGGCATTATAGCCTGGTATGGCCAGGGTACTTTTCACGGCCTTAAACCACATCTCTGTGACTGCACAGATGTCAGCATCGTCTAAGGTGAGGGCTGCTTCATTGAGTGCAGTTTCAGGTTTAGACTCCTAGCATTTAGCAGCATAACCATGAGGTTGCTTTTTGAAGATATTTTCACGTCGGGAATTTTGTTGTTGTGACATTGCCTAAAAGAGGCACTACTGGGGGAGGCAGGAGCCTTAGCCAGTAACAGAAATCTCAGAGGTGACAGATGAAGGCCATCTATGGCAAAGTAGCGTGGTCTACCCTACCATGTTGTCCCAGGCTGACAGATACTGGATCCCCTTAGAATGACACAAGAAACTAAGCCAAATGTTGAAGTCAATCATATTTTTGTGTATATTGTGGTATCATCTTAGGTGAAGGTAGTATGCTGCTCACGGCTAGGGACATACCTACCTGAGACACATATTCAGAGAGCTCAGTCTTGTCTTTCTTCATATAGTCATTCACACCAATATGAACTATAACAGAGTCATAACAGTAATTGTTGTAGAATGACTTGAGTGAGTGTTTGATCTGGTGAATCCAGGCACCTAACAGACTGTTAACCGTAACCTTCTCCTTGTTCAGTCCGGTGAGTGGGATATCTGTGTCCCTCACTATAGAGTTTCCTATGACCAAAAAATTTGGTTTAGAGTGCATTGCCTTAGGGGCTTGTTTGTTGAGCCACTTGTGCTTGTGGCTTTATGTGTATTGAGTGCTGTATGCATTGTATTAGGTGTAGCATAGTTGTGTTTCAGAGGTCTCTGATGTTGAGGGAAATTTCTGGTGAGTACCTCCACATATGATGGCTTATGTGTTGAGAGCATGGCTTGTGCTGGAGGTGTAGTATGTGGGCTGATAACCTGTTCAGTGCCACTGTTCTGTGAATGAGATAGCAAGGATTCCAAATTCTTAGTGTAAATGCATCTCTCACAAATTGAGCTTGAGTGCTTTAGGACTAGTGGGTTGTCTGTGTACATAAGGCAATTGCTACACTGTCTCAGGATACCCATGTCTATAAGGCTGGCAGGAGAAATGGAGGAGAACTGACCATCCATATTACTAGATGTCAATTTGCTTACTTTAATGAGGAAGGATGTGGTTTAATCAAGGGCTTAGTGCTGGGTCTATACTATTGGGGATCTCAAGGGGTATGAGACTATTAGGGATTAGGAGATTTAAGTTAAACTGGCAAGTGCTATAGATAGCCCAGCTGAGGTGCTCTCTGAGCAGCTAAGCACAATTTAAGGGACTCCTCAGTTGGAGTAGCTTCTAAGGGAAAAATAAATCTATTTTAGCTTTTGCATCTACAACTGCCAGTGGTTACATCCACTGCATGGTGCTGTGCAAAGGTGCACTACGTGCAAACAGATACCTCAGATTGCTCAGATGACGATAGTAGAGCAGTGTCTGGTCAACAATATCTGTGGAACTGTGTTAAAACAGGTGCACACCTGTGCAAAAGTGGGGTTTAGCTATTAACTGTGAGAACCCTTTTTAAAATAAGTTAAGCAATTTTCAAACAAGCTGTTCAATGGAAATGCTCAGTAGTGAGCCTTATTACAACAGCCTCCAACTCGGGCCCTTTGCCACTCTTCTGCCACAAGGGCACAAGGGGTCATCTTAATGTAAAATGGCTGGTTTTGATGATCAGATAATGCCAAACAGTCTAGATTTAGTAAATCTGAATATAGCCTACGCTATAAAATACACAAGTACTAGAAAAATACAAAGTGCAGGAAAAAGAGTCACAAACAGCAAACAGTTGAAACAGTGAAACAGAAAAAGCGTTAAAATGGCTAAAACAGTTAAAAGCATGTGGCGATTCAGTAATACACAGTTTAAAAGTGCAGTGCATGAATAAAAATACTTATTTTTCCATAGATTTCAAAGGATGCCTTGGATTTTGTTTGGATTCATTCCAGAGATCAGAGAGAGTGCACCAATCCTAGAGCAGCTACTGTAAACATGTATAAATTGCAATTTTCATCTTGATCTTCATCTAGCATAATTATATGATTATATATGTACAAAAATCAACTGTATAAAATATTCTGCATGCTGTAGTTTATTATAGTAAATAGCCAGTCATTTCAAATGGCTTTTTGTTACAGCTCCACATAAACTTTTATAAACGCATACCTGGTGCTTAATTTACCTCATTGCTCAGAATCCTTAATCATACACACAATCTTCTTCTGACCATCACTGCAGATGATAAGATTTGCAGAAAAAAATGAAGCTTTCATTAGCCAGTTGTATTGTACAATGTCATGGAACTGTCTGAAAGTATAAAAAAAATGCACGTTTTCAGCAAGTTCCTTTATTACCATTTAGAATAACCACACTTTATAGAAGAGACATTGCCTGTGTTTACTAACTCCTGAACAAAGCCCAAAGTTTAGTTTTGCAATGAAAATATTACATCTTTTATTGGTACAGTGTCTCCACCAACATGTCCTCCCAGCAATATGCTTGCCACTCACTTATAACTTCGAACACCATCTCACTCTTGCTTGTTTCTCCCTCCTGTGCCCTGACACAGTGTGTTTTTAACAATTCCAATCATGGCATCATGCCCTGCAAGTGGGATCAGTGATAATCTAACAGCAATTCACTTATAACTTCAAACACCATCTCACTCATGCTTGTTTCCCTCTTCTGTGCCATGATGCTGAGTGTTTTTAACAATTTCAGCCCCCAGATCATGCCCTGCAAGTGGGATCAGTGATAATCTAAGAGCAATTTATGTTCTAGCCCATTAATTAAACTTGTACTCTAAACATTGAAAATTGGAAGTGTATAAGTATGGTGACATGCGCACTTGCTAGGGGAGGCTCCGATAGTTCCTGTTCCCTCCACTTCTCCCTATATAGATAACTCTAGTCTCCCTACATTGTTTTCCTTATATTGGCATGGAAGGTTTCATCTTACTGCCCAGGTTCTTCCTCTAACTAGATGTAACTATACTGAAAGTCACATGCATTTATTTGCATCATAAATTCAATAAAACTATGACTGAATTGTTTGTAAAGCAGTCAACCCTTAGATCTGACCTTAACCGATTCTTTCTTTTATGAAGGCAGATAGTATGGCACTGACCTATTTTGAATTCCCACTCAACTGATATTTTTTTTTCTGAAGACTCAAGTTTCTTGGTGGTCTGGTTCTATCCTCTCTGCTCAAGCTCACGCCACTCCCCTACCCTACCCCCATTTCCCATCCAACCCCACACTACTTTACTTATCTTCAAATCATTTTCTCTAACTGAAATTCACTTTACACCATTGCCTTTCCTCCCCATTCTTCCTAGCTTACTACTCTAATTCACTCCATACTCTACTTAACCATAGCCAATTCTCCTTTCTACCCATCCCCTCTCCTAGCTTGCTACTTAATCTCTCCTCATTCTATTAAAACCTCTTCAACATATTATACTACCTTCCTACCCTTTCTACTCCTACTCAACTATATGCCTTCTTCTTCTGATAATCTTCCCACCATGTGTCCATCTAGCATTTTCATTTTACTGTTCTGACCCTTCACACTTTTCCTTTCCACACATAACAACCACATCCTCCTTATCTAAACTTTCTGAGAGCTACATAGATATACTGCTTAGCCTCTATCAAATACATCTCCTTCTCCTATACAGAATAAAAATATTTCCACAAAAAAAAATAGCCATTTCATTGTGCCACACATTTCTATCACCAATCTGCAAACATACTTTACCAAACACATCAGAAACCAACAGTTACTGTATTACTCTTTCATATTAACTACCTTACCCTTATCTGGAGGCATCCACCCCAGTCCTTGGCCCACTTCAACCAATCATCTCCACACAACCTCTCACCAACAATTCCCAGAAATCCTTATATATGGTCACTCTAAACCTGCAAGGCATTTGTAACAAAATCCCTGACTTTCATGCATGTATTGCCCACAATTAACCCAACATTATTGCTGCTAACAACACCTTGCTAAAATCTTACATTAAGGACTCTGAATTTCTCCCTCCAGGCTTCGTAACTATAGGATCAAATAGACCCTGAAAAAGGAGGTGGTGTTGCACTATTCTTTCATAACACCTACAATATAGTTCCCTATACAAATTCTACTCCACAATTTGCTAGTGCTGAAATTCTCCTTTCTTTCCTAAAATTGAAGACTAAAAAATTATGTATCATCATTCTTTGTATACCCACTGGTAACATACTCTTACTGAAGGAAATCTTTTTCTGGATTTCCAACAATATTAAAAATGAAACAATTATCCTGGGCAATGTAAATATCAACTGGCTAGACCTCTGCTCTAATTTCACATATTTAGATATCAATCTACTTAGTTTTACTCAGCTGATCACTTTTCCAACCAGCTCTAATAGGTACAACAACAGTGGCTCCATTTTAGATTGGATTCTGGTCACTAACCCCAACAAAATATCTTCTGCCGATACACTCTCAAACACCCTCACTGACTACCTCCTTGCCTTTGTTCACTGAACTGCCCCCGCCTTTTTAAAGCCACAGCAGTATAAACAAATAAGGAACCTGACTAAATTCAATCCAGTGATCATCACAGATACTTTATAAAAGATTAACCTGGGTATGATAAAAACCCTCCCTCTAGATGATGCAGTTGACTCTTCATCTCAACATTTCTGCATACACTAAATAGCCTTGTTCCTTTTCTTCTAAATTGGATCAAAACAAACCATGCTCTATGGCTGATTAAGACATCTAAGGAACTTATGAAAGCCAGAGACAAAATTTGGAAACAAAGGCTAACAAATAAAAACCCTCTAGACCTGTTGCATTTTAATCAACTTTGAAACCAGGTAAAAAGACTAGTTAATAAAGACAAATAAGAACATTATCTAAAACTTCAGACTGACCCTAAGCTGAATCCCCCAACAATCTGGAATTCCACTACATCATTACCCAATCCAGGCACAAAAAACTACCCATGTCCACATCCTGACAAAACATCTTGAGAAATAGCCACTCTCTTTAATTCTCATTTTATCAACACTATAACACACATTTCTACTACTTTTCTCAAGCACACAGCTGCACAAACTATGTGACTCAATCAAAACTGTCCCTTTACCCCCTCTACACCTGCCCGTTCTTCTCACAAGTTCACTACCTGTTCTACATCCATGTTCTCTTTTTAACCCATTCCAATGCCACAATGATAAGATTACTTCTCAAGCTCAAACCTTGCTCTAGGGCAAATTACAACCTGCCAACAATTCCTAAAACTAGCAGCTGAAGCTATTGCCCACTCTATAGGCATACTTCTAAACAGATCCATCCAAGAATCATATCCCCAAAATCTGAAAAAAAAGCATTTATTTTTCCTCTTCATAAAGGTGGCAATGATACTGATATCTCAAATTTCAGACAAACAGCCATTCTCACTCTCTCCTATCTGAAAGATCTTGGAAAAATTTATACATATTCAAATTCTAAACTTTCTGCTTCACAACCAAATCATATCTCCTACACAACATGGATTTAGGCCAGACCATAGCACAACAACTGCCCTCATCTTTTATGAACACAATTAATAGAGCCCGAGACACTAGTAAAACTGTCTCCTGCCTATTCCTAGACCTCTCAAAAGCATTTGGTACTGTCTCTCACCCTCTACTTCGAACCCAACCCTCTAAAACTGGCTTTTTCCCCTCCTCTCTCAACTGGTTCTCATGCTACTTAGCAGATAGACAATAGGTTGTTAAATGGCAACATTCTCTCTCTCCATATCTTAATAACTCTACTGGAGTCCCCCAAGGCTCGATATTATGACCCCTCCTATTCAGCATTTTCATTAATAGTTTTCATTTTTCATTAGATCAAGGATCTCTTACTCAATACACAGACAATTTGGCTATTATATTGTCCGCCAATTCCATATCTGATCTACAATAAATAACTCAGTTGGGCTTTACCTCCAATCAGACATGGATCTATAATAATCATCTATCCCTTAACCCAAACAAAACCAAGCTCATGCTGTTCACCCCTAAAGAGACAACCTGCTCAAGTAAAGCCCAATTCACTACAATTTCTCAAAGTAACACACCAACTGAGGTTGTTAACCACACAAAACTATTAGGAGTAATTACAGATGAACACCTGCCAGTTGACTTATACATGCATCATAGCATCAGTAAAGCTCACCAAAAGCTAGGAATCCTCTACAGGCATTAACACTTCCTTAGCCTCACCACAAAACAAGTCCTTGCTTCTGTCTATCTAATGCTCTCTTTCATATACAGTGTGCCTCTACTTACGAATCTCCAATACTCCCTAAAAGATAAACCTGAGACATGTTATAGCAAAATTGCCAAATTTGCCACTAACATCAAACAGTCTACCCATCACTGTACACTTACTCTCTAAAATGGCTAGAATTGCCACACTACATCTCCTACCTACAACTAACAACTGCACACAAAATAATCTTTAAACCATCAGACTGTCCTCCTCTTAGGTTGATACTTAGTACCACCCAAGGAGGCCTCTCAGATGCAAGAATCAGCACCTTTTGTTGATACAAAAACTGAACCTGCCAGCCAGCCAGCTTCTATACTCTGGTTCTGTAGCCAAAAATTGGAATGCCCTACCATTAACTGTTAGAACTACCCAGAATCCTGCTTCTATCTGTAATTGCACCTGCACCTTGTCTCCACCTTTCAAAATCTAACTGCCTGTGCTTAATGCTGATATTGATGTTTAATACGTACTGTGTAACAATGTCAGCCTCACTATTTTAATGCCAGAGACATCTAGTAATGTAAATCTCTTTATCTTTGTTGTTCTTTATTTATGTCAGTTTGTTATTTTACCAGTAATTCAATCAATTGTTAACTATGTTGCCTTTGTTACTCTTGAAATTCACTCTTTTTTTATGTATACACCTCTATGTTCATGTTATCATGGAGCTTTCCTCCCTGGGCCCCCACTGAAAATGAGCTCATAAAGGCCCAGTGGACTATTCCGGTAAACAAATGTAAATAAATAAATAATAATGAGCATGGCATAGGAAATGGAAAGGATTCAAGGCAGATATGAGTAAGCAACATTACTGTAATATTCTATAAGATATAGTTGTATATGCAATATAAGCATATCTGACATGATATTTAAGTATGACTGAATAACATTTCATATTTTCTGGTGGTTTAAGTACATAATGTTGTGAATAAAGAAATCTCTGATACTGTGCTTGCCTGATACTTTTCATACAGTATTTGAAATTCTTAGACAAAGACTGTTGCTTCTTACACCACTATAAGTGTATAGTATAGGAAATTATAGGGATAATTTCAAGCCATGCAGAACTTATTTTATTTATTATAATTTTATTTCAGTTTGTTAACTGGGAAAGTCCATTGGGACAAGGTAGCCCGTGTTCAATGGAGGCCCAAGGAGAAAAGCTCCAGACAGAAAGACAATATACAGTGTATTAGTACAGCATATAAGAACAACAGTTTAACATTCAATATACAGCAAGTGAAGATTTTACATATCTTGAAATGTATGAGCTGAGTCAATCACTTATAAGACTTGTTGCCTTACTTAGATTGCAATGAGTACATTACTGCTTTTGCTTGCCATATTGGCATTTCTAAATGACCCCTACTTATTACTTCCAATAAAATATTTCTGAGCATGACAATGGCAGTATCAAATGAATCTATTCTACTTCAGCAAAGATAACTCATCTTAACAGCCCTCAGCCTACATTTTTCAACTTAATATTTTTCCTTGATGTCAATTTAATTTTCCTCTCAATGAACATGATTGTTATATAGAGAACATATGTTAATTTATGGAACTATCCATAGATCAAGATGGTGTAAGTCCTTTTGATGTAAGTAATATTTCTCAACTGCGTTATTGTAGATTAAGTAGCAGGCAGTGAACTAAAAAATATATTAAGGAACAAAAATAAGTACTAAAAATAAATGAATTCAGGTTACTATTTTCTTTTATCAAAACAAAGGTTAGCATGCCATCTCTTATTTAATAAATGTTACTGTCTTTGCTTTTTGTGGCTAATAAATGTTGGCTTACATTATGTCCTTCATCTGCTATGATTTGCCTCTCAGGGCTCACTTAGAGTACATTAGGCAGCTGTACACAGGAACAGGGTTATAAGTTGCAGACCTTAAATAATTCATTTATGCACCACTGCTTTCAGATAGAGTTTTTACAAATACTATAATGAGACAAGCTATAAAATGTTTTATATGAAAAAAATGCAGGCAAATGAAGAAAGAAATCACGTTTTCCACATTCTGTTTTAAAATGGCTTCAAAAAATGCTGTTTCACACCCATAGAACTTAATGATTAAAAAGTAAAAAGTATGTATGTATATATATCTATATGACCTTTCATTGGCTGATTTCCCTGTATTTCCACAGTATATTAAAAAAGACAGATAACATTTTGTAGGGATACATGTATTAGGTGACTTATTTTAGCTATTCTCAGCAATAAAAAGTAATGGAAAGCTAGAATAGCTTTGAGAAAAGCAATACATTTTACATTTTATTATAAATCACCGACTAAAAAGATCCAACATTCATTCTCAAATAACTATACAGTTGAGCAGCAGTCCTTGAAAAGACTTCCTCTGTAGAACTGAGCTAACATTACTGGGCACTAGATTCTTGGACAGATACCTTATTTTTCTTGAACAGAGCTGATCATGGTCAAATGGGGCCCTAGGCAAGGTAATGGATCAGTGCCCCCTTCAAAGTATCCCCCCCAGCAACATCCCCCAAGCCACTCCACTGTCCCATTACTTGATTATTTCTCTCCAGTTACCATAAACACTGTTCAAAACTGTCAGTGTGCAAACTATTTTCTTCTTTACTTCTGCAAATGATCCCACTGATAATAAGGCCCTAAGCATGCAATCAGTAGTGAGGGACTTGGGCATCCAGGCTGATAGCAAACTGACTTTTGACCACCATATTGCCTCTGTTGTATGGAAAGCTTTCTACATGGCCCACCTCATTAGTAAGATTATCTTATCCAGGGACAAGTTGGTCATAACATCCCTGTAGTCTTAACTTATAAGACCCATTATTGAGTACAATGCCATTTTCGGCATTTACCTTACAAAGCACACGCAGCAGCTGGAGAGACCACAGAGGTTCCTCACCTGGAGAATCAAGGGCCTCAAACATCTACCCTACACAGATAGGCTAAAAGCCCTGTCCCCCTACTCAGACTCCTACCGACTCCTCAGAAGTGACTTCTGTCTGGCATACAAAGCAATCTCAGACCTAACCCTGATGAGACTGCTAAAGCTCCACTCAAGTAACCCACACATGTGGCCTCAACCTGGTCTATGACATCAATAGGACTTGTTTGAGGGACAGATTTGTGTCCCAGAGACTCCCCCTTTTGTGGAATAGACTACCTCTCCATGTAAAGCAGAGTACCTCATTAACACTTTTTAAGCGCAACATGGATAACTTGATGGGGAACAGAAAAATACACCCCTGGACTTACTCCTGTATCCCTGCTGGACAGTGGCATAGGGTGATGACTTGTTGGAATATGGGCTAAATTCTTGGCTAGGGTTGTAAAGGCCTCAGGACCAATAGCCTAGTAACTTCCTATGATCCTATGATCCTACAATGATTAGAGATATTTAAAACTTTTATTTCAAATTTGATAGCAAAAACACTGACAGCTGTATGTTAACCAAAACAATTCAGTTTCACAGTGAAAACACACTTGGAATGAGCAGTAAGCTTCTCTGCCCTTGAAACTCACATTCAATGAAGCAGCATTGACATCCACATTCAAAGAAAATGCATCTGGCCACTGGTGGATTGTTTACCTTTGGGCTATTTTCAAACCATAGACCCCTTGCACACATTTTTTGGACCATGCATATATGCTTGTGTTCTTTGATGCACTGCCTTGATTGTATTAAATTATATCCCTTGTATAATATTGCCCTACTTGTTAGAGTGGGTTTTAAATTTGTAGGTTTGAATATTTCTCCAGTAAAAAATGAAACAAAATATATGAACCAATAAGGATAAACCCCCATTATAAAACATTTCAACCACAAAAATCCTCTCAAAATTCTAGCATTTCAATCCAACAATATCAGTCAATATACACAATCTCTGCAGAAGTGAAAATCGTGAATAATTCCACAGTAAGGAGATCTGTAACTAATGAAGAGGTTGCTGCTGGCAAGCAACTTTACATTTCAGTGTTTCATGTACAAATTCAGTGCAAGCTGCCCCTGAAGAATAAACTGCCCATGTTACATATAAAAAAAAACTATAAGCTAGTAATATAGCAATAGGAAATGGCTGGCAAAAGATTCACAGCTACTAGGTATATCATCCAGAAGAGGGTACTCTTAAGAGTGCTGTACTCCCATTCACCTTAAAGGAGTCACCCCAGTATCAGCACTCTAAACACATGGGGTGGCAACAGAACTCACAGCCTTCTGTACCAAAGGCAAGCATACTATCCATTGTGCTACTAACACTACTGCTAAAGCTTACAGCACACACACTGATGATGGCCATTTGCTAAGCAAAACACACATTGAAAACAGACTTAGCATGAGCTTGAAACTAAATATTCATTGAAAATGCACAGAAAGTCAAAATTCCTTGAAAATGCACAGAAGCTCGACACTACTTGAAAATGAACAGAAACTCAGCATTGTTTGAAAATATACTGGAACTAAGCATTCCTTGCAAATGTACTAAAAGTCAACAGTCCTTGAAATGCAGTTGCAAATGATACTTTGGCAGTTGGTGTAGAGGGTTTAGCCTCTAAGGTCCTGTATTGATGGTACAAGGTTTAAGCCTGAATGAACTAACCAACTTGTCATTCCTACCTGTGGCATTTTGTACCACCCTTATTATTATTTCATGACTGACCTGTTCTCTGCATTTATTTGGAATGGCAAAAGCATAACTCTTAATCCATGCTTGTTTGTTAAAAATTGTGCTCGCCATTTAGTTGAAATGTGTGTGCAAAGTACTAAGGATTTACTTTGTATGCATCCTTCACAGGGAAATGTATCTTCATTGAGGATGCATGCAAAGTGCATTCTTATAAAATAAATGTAAGTTTTTGTGGCAGCACCCTCCCTGGCTAGTGGGTACCCACAAACCAGTGGGGCATCTGCATAGGTCGCCTTGCGCTGTATCCAACTCTGTTCCAGAGTACATATGCCCTGTGACTGATGACTTTTTATTACTGTGTCTCAGATGTTTTAGATCAATTATTTTAATGTATTTCTACATGTTTTGAAGAAAGTGTAAATTTATATCAATAAAACATGGAATAACAATAAGTTTAAAGTTTGTGTCACAATTGCATCTGTATTTGACTCAAAGATTATGTACCCTTATTGCAGTTCAAAAATTATTCATTATCAGTTGTATAGTTAGTTCTGCAGTCCATTTTGTTCTATTAGCTTTAAAGTTCCATTGTTGTACTATACTGAATGTGATTCTGCAGTGTCTAATACCTCGTAGCATGTAGGGAAATGAGGTATGACCATGGGTGCAGCCAAGTATATTCCATGTACATCACAACCCCACTTTAAACATACTTCATTTATTTTATGAAATGACGAGATAAAATCTCTATTAAAAATAAACATTGAAATGCTTGCAGTGATTTTTTTTTCAGTTTATAATTTTAAATGATTTATATGTCTTGATTCAGAATATCTGTTTGTTGTTTTCCCATTAAGCCTGTTATTTTAAGAATTTTTTTTTCTTTTTTTTTAATTACCAAATACATATTAATGCTGTCTAGAAACATATAACCATATGCTACTCTGGAATGAAGGTGAAGGGGAAGAATGGGGTGGCTACCTTCTGGAAACTGATGTATAATATAACAACCCTGCCTATTCCAGATTATCCTTTTGACCAAGAAGCTGAAATGCACCCTTTGGCATCTATCTCACCAGACATATAAAAAAAAAAATCAAAAAACACTCAAAATACACAGTATCTTGTGTCTGAAGAATGTTAGTTATCAGGAAAGGCGACAATCACTGCCCCTGCACTTTGTGTCATATAGGCTCTTGATGGGAGACCTGTGCCTTGATTTCCATGCCCCCATGGACTCAATAATGCAAGATCTCCTGTTTTTGAGCATTTCAAATAGCGTATCCAACACTAGAGCAAGAGATCTCAATTTACATCAGGTAATAAACAATAGGTATGTTAATCAATGTTTCTCCTTATCAAGCAATGTAACTCCAGGTTGATCTCCAAACATAGCTTAGATCAGTGGATGGGTGGCTTAAAATAAACTCTGGTAGTTAGAGACTTTGCCCTCCGTGGAAAGTTTGTGTGTGTATATTGGCAAGGTACACATGGCCTTTGGTCTAATAGCCTTGCATTTCCTATGATTCCTATGACTCCTATGAGTCGATTATTTTAATGACACTAATAAATAGCATAATTATAAATAATCATGGTGCATGGCACATAATAGCATTTGCAATTCTGTATCAAAACAGTACATCAACTGAAAAAGTTTGATTACAAAATGCTATAAATGAGCCTGATATTAGAAGTCAATGTATGATGAACTGGCAGATAAATGGAAAAATAAAATTCTTTGCTTAATACATGGACTGAAAATGGCTGACATCTGAAACAAAGTATTTTTGTAAGGGACATTGTCATCAATACTCCCCCTTACATACATGAACTAACTTCACTGTCATACAACCTCAGGTAAAAGCAATACATTCTGCAAGGGTAAAGATTGGGCCCTGTAGCTGTATTCTTTTAGAACAGCCAATTAATGTAAAAATGTCACATGGCTTGTGTGACATTCCCACTCTGAGCCAGTAATCAAGGATCTTGAATCCTCACCACTGGTGCTGGAGTGGAATGTTCACTCAGAACAAAATGGATATACAGAGTATTTCCAGATGCAGCAGTTCTCTGCACCAAGCACAATTTCCTTAAGAGCATACAGGGAACACACTCAGCCAGGGGTCTGGGTTTCTCTCTTTGTCTCTCCCTAGGTCACCAGCAATGGCCCCATTGGCACAGCTGTAGAGTTAAGTCTTCAGCTGAGTGTCCAAGTCAAGTCCTCAAAATTAATAGTACAAATGGTAATGCTGACCAAACAGCCAAGCTTTCAGGAGTGGCCACAGTGTCACCAACAGATATAAGTACTCTGAAAGGTTAAAATATTCTCTAAAGGACCAGCCACAATGAAGAGTTTAAAAATATTTAATAATAAATAATAAAAGAACATGAAAATACTAAATATCTATTTACAATAAACACCAGAGTTTCAATCATAAAAAATATTAAATAACACAAGCGGACAGATTCACACAGTTACAGAAAAAAACAGTACTTAACTAATCTCACTATACTTTCCTGACGAATATTAAGAATTATCATTCCCTGGTTACTTAGTAGAGCAAGGGAAGATGAAGTAGGTGAGGGGTCCTTCCTTGTCAGGTTACAAAAATAGACTGCACTGAAACTTCAGTCTCACCTAGTATTAAACCTATTTTTAGTGATGGATTACAGAATGACATCACATAGATCTGGTTATCTGACTTCTGGTTCCAATGCAACCCCCATTGCTAGAAACTTCAAGGATTTAACACCTACAGTATGTGTCAATAATACACACACTCTGAGCCTTGCTAAGATTTGCTGCAGCTCCTGGAAGTCATAAAACCATAAAACACTTCCACTCTTCCAACAGGAGCTAATAAACCATACTTCTTACAGGCATTGCATCTCTGGCTTCATTCAAAATTGTGAGATAACATCTTTATTTATTTTATTTTTTTATTTTACATTTGTTAACCGGGAGAGTCCAACTGGACACAGGTCCATTTTCAGTGGAGGCCCAGGGAGAAAAGCTCCAAGTTAGTTAAGTTACAAGTTTGTTAAAGAAGTTGGTACAGATGTAATCAGCATCAACAGAGAGAGGTCAACATTAACATAATACAAAGGTTACATGTACATTAATGCTATATTCTAAGTCTATACATTCATAAAGATTTTTTTTTTTACCTAGTAGGGAGAGCATCAAGAGAGTAGGCCTTTAATAGGGAAAAGAGGCCTAGAGCTGATAGGGTTGTTTAATTGTTAGGATACAATTTGAGAGATAGTATTAGAATAGGAGGTTACTATTTATTAGTGTTCAGTTTTGTAAGGTACAGTTCTTAATTCCTATGGGTATAGAGGCTGATTCTACAAGGAACTTGAGAGTGCTTTGTAGGATTCAACATACATTGGTGGAGATCTTAATGCTTTGCCATGGTCTGGATTATCCAGGGGAGTAGCACGAGCATAGCCAATTATTAGAGTAGTGTTTTTTAGGAGGTGTTCAAATTGTGTTGGAAAGGTCATGGAGGTTATGTGGTTTGGAAGTGTATTCCAGGACTGGGCTATTGTGCAGGCAAATAGGGATTTGCCTGCTTCATGTTTCTGTCTGATTACTTTTATTAGGTTCTGGTTGCTAGATCTTAGTTCTCTAGAGGTAGTGTAAGGCTGTATAATGCCCTGGGGAGCTGCTTTCTTTTCAAGTAGATGGTAAAGCTTATGTGCTATTGAGATTTGATTCAGTAGTAGTACATGGGGTAGCTCTAGCCAATTGAGCTGTTTTAGGGATGTACAATGGTGGGACCTATGTGTGGCTTCAGTGGCAAATTTGGCAATCTTGTTGTAATAAGATTCCATTTTGTTTAGTTCTTTTTGACTCAGGTTGGTTAATATGGGGAGGTATAAAGTAGGATGGATAGCAGGTGGGTTCTAGCGATAATAGTTTTAGTATGTGTGGTCATGAATTGTTTATTTCTATAGAGTAGGCCTAGTTTCTTGTTGACTTTTTTGATGATTTGTGCTATATGGATATAACATTTTAGTTGGTGATCAATCTCTACACCTAGCAGTTTTGTGTGTGGTGTTGGTGTGATTTGACTATTACTTTTGGAGTTTTTAGTTAATCTTTCATTTGAGGGAGGGGATCTTCCAGGATTGAACAAAATCAGTTTTGTTTTGTTGGGATTGAGAATAAGTTTGATGTTGGCAAACCATGTTTCAGCTAGAGTGAAGTATGATTGGGTAAGGGTTTGTAATTCTTTAATGTTTGGGGCGGCACATATAATGGTGGTATTGTCTGCATATTGCATTACTGAGGCAGTGGGTAGGGCTGAAGAGATATCATTAGTGAAAAGAGATAACAGTAGAGGGCCTAGGATAGATCCTTGGGGGACTCCTATTGAGACTGGCAGTAGGGTGGACAGTTTGTCTTGCCATACAACTGCTTGATGTCAGTCAGATAAGTAACTGTGAAACCAACTTATTGTGGCAGACAAAGATTTAGGTTAGTCAGAGTTAGGAGAAGCATATTATGATTTACCATGTCAAAGGCCTTTGATAGGTCTAAGAAGATGGAAGATACAAATAAGCCTTTGTTCCTGTGGTGGTTTACTGTGTTGGTAAAGGAAAGGAGAGCAGTGGTGGTGCTGTGGGAGGGTCTAAAGCCATGTTGAGTTTTGGATAGCAGATTGTTTTGTTGGAGGTAATGTATTAGCTGGGAATGGACAACTCTTTCCAGTATTTTGGATAGAGGGGATAGGATAGCGATTGGGTGGTAGTTGGTCAGTTCTAACGAAGCACCACCTTTATGAAGTGGTATGATATGTGAGGTTTTCTATAAGGTGGGTACTTTATGTTCAGATAGAGATCTGTTTCTGAGGATAGATAAAGGATAGGATATGACCTCTGCTGATATCTGAAGGAAATCTGCTGGTAATTTGTCAGTGGCTAGGGTAGTTGGTTTAAGTCACTGAAGGAGTTTTGAGATCATCTTGGTTGTGACTTGTTGTAGGGAGAAGGTAGTAGGGTTGTGTTTTTCATTATTGTGGAATGGGGTGGATAGTTGTGTAGGAGTGTTTGTGTTTGGTTGGGAATTTGCTAGTTTTACAATTGTTTCAGTGAAGAAGTTGTTGAATTGTGTGGGGATATTGGTATCATTATTTGGGAGTACTGGGGTTGGTGAGGAGGCTTTTCCTGGGTATAGTATTTTATTTATGCTGGACCAGAATTTTTGTGGGTTATGTGCATATTTCTCTTGAGTGTTTCTATAGTAGTTAGCTTTGTCAACTTTAATCTGTCTTTTGGCTTTATTGCGAAGTTCTAGGTAGTTTTGCCTTAGTGTAGGGGATTTATCCTTTTGAAACAATATCCAGCTTTTGTCTCTTTCTTTCATTCTGTTTTTAGTCTCCTTTGTGGGCAATGGGGCATAATTGTTTTTATCCTTACTGTTCTAGAGGGTGCGTGGTAGTTTAAGATTTCTAGAAAGGTAGTGTTAAAGTATTGCACAGCATCATCGAGGGTTAGTTGTTTAAGGGTGGTCTAGTCACAGCAGTTTAGTGATTTACTAAAATTAGTGGCTTTGAAGTTCCTTTTGTTGCGTATGATCCTAAGGATGGGTTGGTTGATGTGTTGGTTAGATCTATTCCTAATTAAATTGGTTGGCTGGTAATCGCTTAGACTGTCAGGGAGACACCCTGACTGTTGTACAAGGGAGGGATGGTATAACAGTATCCAGTCTAAGCTGGACTGACATTTAGTTGCTTTGTCAATTCTGGCAGTGGTGGATATTATTTGGGTGAATCTGTGGAGGTTGATGTGGGTAGAGGGGTTATGGTTAGAGCATTTGAGCCAATCTATGTTAAAGTCTCCTAGTACTATAGTTTCATGAGGAAGGAAGTTTGAGGTCCAATTAAGTAGGTTTTCTGTTGTGTTGATGTTATTGCCTGGAAGGAGGTAGGCTCCTGCAATTACTATTTGTTTGTGATAGTTTAGTTTAAATTTTGCCAGAATCAGTTCTATATCCTTCAGTTCCTGGGTATCACAGTCAAACTGTTCCAGTGTGAGATGGTTTTGAAATAGGATTGCTACCCCTCCACCTTTTTTCTCTACTCTATCCTTCCTTATTATATTATAGCCAGGGGCTAGGATTTTCTTATTGCTATGTTCAGGTTTAAGCCCGGTTTCAGTCAATATGACTATAGCTGGTTTATGTAAGGCTAGTAGAGCATGAAGGTGCTGGATTTTGTTTAGTATACTTCTTATGTTTATGATTAGGAATAGGAGGGATGAGGTGGGTCTGTCATAGACAGAGTTAATTGTGTTTGGGTTAGTAGTAGTAGTATGAGTGGGTCTTGGGTTGGGGTGTAAGTCACCACGGCAGGTCAATGTGAGTAGGAAGTGTAGGTAGAGTTTGGATAATGTGTGCAGTATTTTGTTTTGTTTAAGAGCGGTGAGAGGGTTAATTTTTGGTGTTAGTTTATTATGATAATATGTGAGTGTCTTATAGGTATTAATGTCAGTTGGTGTAATTGTAAAACATTTTAAGTGATTGTGGTTAGTTATGGATGTAGTCTGCCAAGGAGAGGGATTGTTGAGTTGAAGTTAGTAGTGGTAGGAATAGGGGATGTAGAGAAGGAGTAGGGGAAGAATAATAGACGGATAGAGTAATACTTTTAGTAGTAGGTTTGTATGTGATTTGGGCATCTTAATCATTATGGAGAGAGAGTAGTTAAGGTATAGCTGGTTTCTGTGTGTTAGGTGAGGGGAAAGGGTAAGTAAGTAAGGGTGTGGTGTAAACAGGTTATGCAGTAGTTGATTGATGTGGAAGTGTAAAGTTTGTTAGAGGGTGTGGTGTCTAGTTTTCAATTCGGTTGATAGGTTAATTGGGTAGTGAGGCATTTAGTAGTGGGTGTGGTTGTTAGGTATAAGTTAACAGTGATCTAGGAGTGGGTTGGAAAAAGGGTAGGGTAGGGGAGCGGAGCGGGGCTACACCAGGATGGAAGAGGCCCAACTTCCACAGAAACAATCAGAGTAAGTTGGTGAAGACAGAGGTGATTTTATGGTCTAGGCTCAGTAATTTAATTTCTTACTATTTTCCAAAGTCAGATGGATTGAGATTAACTTCTCTTCCAGTATTATATGTAAAAACATATACATTTAAATAGTTACAATAATACATGCATATTTCTTTTTCTGTCCAGCAGGGAATACTGTTGATACATTTTTAACACAAGCAACTTTACAAATGCATTTTTCAACACAAGCATCTGTACAAATTGGTTTCGTATTCATATAACATATAATTCTTTATTAAATTCCAGCTAGTTGTGTTGGCATATGTTACACATCCACTACACTACTTCTCCTGGCCTAGCTGGCAATACCTCATATCATCATAGCTTGTATATTCAATGAGTTGTGATCAAATAGACTACATTGTACCAGCTACAATTCACTGAAAAATATATATCCCATTGCAATGGCAGTAAACAGTTATAGTATAGTAATTTAGCAAAGGTATGTTTTCAAATGCTTAGAAATATTGTTGTTCACTGCCATTGCTACAGAATTCATATCACTCTGGTTACATACCTGCTGTATGTTAGGTTGTCACCCACTGATAGTCATCTGCCAGTTTTAATTTAAATGAATACTAGCTTCTTGCATCTTCAACAAGCCTCCTGACTTTTGAGTGATATGATAATTGTTTAAAAATTTGATTTCTCAGTTGAAGATAAACACAAATTGTCACAGCTTCATCAAGACAATTTTGCTTATCTCTTTCTTTTTCACATACACACAAATGTATTGTTCCATAATTTTAGCGGCTTTGAGCCAGTTTGCTCTCCTCCACCAGTCCCACCCATCTCACAAATCTCACTGGTATGTATGTATATTCATATAATAGATGCACCTACAGGTAAGTTTTTAAAAGTCATATTAATTCATAATTATATGGTTTATCAGCAGCATGGTACGTACCACTTTGAAGCTGTAGTAGTAAGTCCATATATTCTTCTTATTTTTTTCACTGCTTCAGCAATTGTTTGACTACCATAAAGCCTGTCTTCCAATAATTCTATGCAATGCAACTTCCCTTGACCCAGTTTTTGACAGATCACTCACAAACTATGTATACAGTTATATACACATTGATATGTATGTGTGTGTGTGTGTGTGTGTGTGTGTGTGTGTGTGTGTGTGTGTGTGTGTGTGTGTGTGTGTGTGTATATATATATATATATATATATATATATATATATATATATATATAAAATGTTAAGTCTTAATACCAATGATATTATAGCAATCTAAGTATTAGTTTACCAAGTTTAATTGTAGTTCTAAGCATGTTTATAACCTATCATGCTTTGTTTCTGTACTGTATATACTATAGGTATTATAGAACTACTCTCTATCTACATTACTCATTGCATACTAATCTTTTTATTCACAGAAGTACTCATCCTCTTCCTTATGCTTCATTCATCAGCCATCTTCAACTCTAAACATGATTTATATTAACCTTAGCTTTCTACATCATGTATTTCCATTAAAGCAAATTATCACTTGCTTCTCATGTTTAAGGCAGCTATACAGATATCTGACTGTTTTTAAAATATTCTCTGTACTCCTGCTTAACCACCAATGGGTCATGTTAATACAAGTGTGCATCCGCTGCTGTCTAAAACAATATTCCCATAGATATTAGAAGGTGCAATATATACTGCTTTACTTCACAATCCATAACAGTATATTTGTTAAAAAGTTGTCAACCCATAACTTTAGTCATACAGCATATGGCAGTCACTAAATGTTAACAAAATAAAATTAAGTCAAAGGCTTTGAAGAACATATCGGTTGTTAGCTGAAAATATTATTTATTTTATATCCAGTACTTAACTTATACCAGTTTTTGTCATTTTATTTTATTTTGATATTTTAATTCTAGATGAAGTTAGACTGGTGTCATTAAAACTAAGTTTTTTATGTCTATTATCTACAGTAGTTTGCTACAGAGGTTTTACCTCCTATTAGTAGTAAAACTAGAAATCTTTTTCTAAACTGATTGTAAGTTTTTGTTTTTTTGGTGTGTCTCTCATTAATTTTTAACCTTTTTGTTTGTACGTGTGTGAGAGTATGGTGTGTGTGTATGTGTGTGTATGTATATACATATATATATATATATATATATATATATATATATATATATATATATATATATATATATATACACATACATATATATATATATATATATATATATATATAAAAAAACTACATATAAGCATAACCTTCCTTCGAAACAATTACTTGATCATACAACAATCGCCACCTAATTGTCAAAAACAAAAACATCAATCCAGAAAGGATAAAAAAAATAAAAAATTTGAAGTTTATTGCAGAGACTCAACCCCTACTGCACCACACCAAGTGAGGGGCTGCATCATCTGCTCCCCCTGCTAATTATATATACCAACTCTGGTATCAAGCTACAGTGGAGAAAAGGGCATATTCCCCAGTCCCCACGGCACCATGATCTTGTACTGGCAAAGCAATATATTTTGATCCAGGTAATATTCGATCAGTTGAACCAGCCATGTCAGATGTTGACAAGTTTCCATTTCAGCAGAAAGTTGTGTTCCCATATATATATATATATATATATATATATATATATATATATATATATATATATATATATATATATACACACACACGCACACACACACACACACACACACACACACACACACACACACACACACACACACACACACACACATACAGTGGATATAAAAAGTGTACACACCCCCCTTTTAAAATGTCAGGTTTTTGTGCATAATTTCTGTAAATCAAAAGGTGCTTCAACAAAATATTAGTTTAAGGGTGTGCACAGTTACGCAACCAGCTTATTGTACGTTTTTATTTTTTATTTTTGTTTTTTTCCCTAACAGATTTGTTTGTTTTTCAATTGAATTGTACAGGTAATAGGTCACATTAAAGGTGGAAAAGATGTGAGATGTTTTATTGTGGTCTCATTTTTTATATCACTATTTTTTGAATGCTGTTATTGTCACAAAGTTCATTTCTTAGATATAGATATATATATATATATATATATATATATATATATATATATATATATATATATATATATACACACATACACAAACACACACACACACACACATGTGCACACACACATACATAGATATAAACATAGTATATAAAGGTAGGAGTAAATAACAATAATAAACACACAACTAGCATATTTACAATGATGACAATTACCTAAATATATGCAATGTGAGAAAAAGATGAAATAACAGCATAATTGTTGAACGGCAAACTTATATATGAACTTAGAAACCTATTAAAACAGTAGATATTATTATATTCAGAAGTCTAAAGGCATATTTAATATTGTAGATAAAAATTCTGTTTTGATAAAATCTGAAAGAACACACTCTACAACAGTCACTAGTCACCAAATCATTTCTTGTATTTAAGTGATGTCTTCTGTGTGTTTATGCATTTGAAAGCAGCTGCCACATATTTAGCAAAATTTGTTTCATAAAGAAATATTTTAAAAGCATAGTCATGGCAGATATTAAGACTAAATGTTGCTATTAACTGTTGTAATTTTATAACTCAAGACAACTTAGGATTGATCCAAGGATTATGAAAAATCAAACTGATGATTGTGTCCAACTCTACTCTGTTTAGTGTGCATGCACTATGAGCCCTAATGGCCATTAACAATGAATGTGGCCAGGCAAGTCTGCACAAGGAGCAGCTCAAGAAAAATCCTCAGACATCTACAGTAGTAGCCAAGAAAATAAGGCCACTTCAGTTTTTTGACCAATATTGCTTGCTTCTTGTCTTTTTGCATTACAACAACAATTAATGTAGCTGCAATCAGGATGACAAGTAAATGTATATTGAAAAACAGAAAAGCAAAATTCTACACATCTAACATATTTGGTAGGATTTCCCTTATTCATCAACACTGCCTTAATACGAGATGGCATGCTGTGAACCAGTGATTGCAGTATTCTGATATGATCTCTGTCTCCCAGTGATTTGCAGTATTCTGACATGATCTCAGTCACCCAGACATGTTTGATGACATCTTTTAAATCCTTTTCTGAGGTTGACCAACTTGCTACCAATTTCATCTTCATGATATTCCAGCAATCTTCTATAACATTGAGATCTGGCAAATTTGATGGCCAGTTTGGAAGGAGGTTGTGGTTGTCGGCAAACCATTTCTTGACTGTCTTGGCAGTACGGCATGGAGCCGAATCCTGCTGAAATATTGTTGTTCGAGAAATGTTCATATGGAGTTTTACTTTTGAGTTCAGCACAGAAATATACTTTGCAGCATTCACTTTTTCACCCTTGTTGAATATGTGAATTCTACAAATGCCCTTTCACTGAGATGGCTCCCTGTGCCATAATGGATGGAGGATGTTTGACTGTCTTAATCGTATACTTTGGATTCAGGCATTCACCAAAAGGATGTCTCGTGTAATTGTAGCCTGACCTTCTCATTTGCTGAAATGTACTTTCATCAGTAAACAGCACATATTCCCACCACTTTGCAGACTCATCGTTCAAGACATGACAAAACTTTATCCAATGTGGAAGCTGCTTTTTTGTCATCAGTGGCTTCTTAACTGGTCTTCTTGCGACCAGATTAAAATCTCCTGCTAGATGTCATCTAAGGGTACTGGAAAGGATATTAATTCCATGTTCTTTAGCCAGATGAGCTATTTGAACAGATGAAGTATGAGGACTTCATGCTCTTCAGACAACTGTCATCTCTGAGTGATGCTTTGTGATCATGGCCACAGTTAGCACGATGTGTTGCACCACCCATACTAATGGTATTTTGTACTGCACATGAGGAAATAGCCAAATGTTTAGCAATATCACATTGTGAGTAGCTTTTGGAGTGCAGTGCTATAACTTGGCCTTTTATAAAGTCACTTAAATCATGCTTTCTACCCATTCTAACCAGTACAGATCATATACATATATTTATTAGTTCTCATACAATTTTTGGCATAAACCACTGCAGACAAGCAAAACTGTGTAAACAGGAAACAAAGATACTTTAAGCAATCAAAAAAGTGAAGTATAAATAGATATAGATAGATATACACTTAAAGTAAAATTAGAATATCGCGAACATTACAGCCCATTTTGTTGATAAATGAATGGTGGCCTTATTTTTTTAGCCACTACTGTATACAAATTATGCACATAAGTATTACTTTTATCATGTTTATATCTGTAAACACTAAGCTGCATGTATTCTTCTTGAACTGGGTCATACACTGGATAGTTTTTGCTTCTTTGTTTTCTCAAGTGATAATTTGTCCAATGCCAGAACTGTAGAGCTACCCCACCTGATGTTGGGGAATCTGCAGCCTCAAGTTATGATGTCTGAGATAACATGGCATAGTCAGGGAGTAGAGAGTCTGCTGAACTCCTGTCCTTGGTTACTATAATACTTTTAATTGAAATTGGCTTTGCGGCTGTATCTCTTTGTGCTCCTTTCCCTATGTTTCTGTCTCACTAAGCCAATTTAAATAAAAAGCATTGTAATAATGACAGAGGGACAATATTTTAGTCTTAAACTAAAATATTGTCCCTGTTATTACACATACACGCGCACACACACACACACACACACACACACACACACACACACACACACACACACACACACAAACACTCTCACATCTCGTTACATAATTCCTCCACACACATACACACACACACACACACACACACACACACACACACACACACACACACACACACACACACACACACACACACACACAAACACTCTCACATCTCGTTACATAATTCCTCCACACACATACACACACACAAACACACACACATACACGCGCACACACACACACACACACACACACACACACACACACACACACACACACACGCACTGTGTCTTTTGGCTACAGTGATTCTGCTCTTGCAGTCCCTCCAGCTGTCATTTCTCCATGCACAGGAGCTTTGCAAGCCTGAGATGCAGACAGCAGCAGCAAACCTCTAGTCTGTAGAGCATACATCTATAGTGATGTAACCCTATTAGCAGAGATGATGCGGGTGGGTGTTACAGCTGCATGGTGATACACAGCAGGCACATTTTATTCTAAGGTGTGTACATCAGACCCAGAAGCAGAAGAGCTGCATCACAAGCTTTTCTCATCTAGAAAAAAAGCACCTGTCTCCCATGATGTGCTACACTGCAGTATTGATAAACGGGATCCCTTTATGGATATTGGTAAGTGGAACCACACAAAAAGGACAGCTACTGATTTAACCTTCTTCTGTACAACTATCAGAGCTTCAGATGTTTGGGACTATTACTCCTGTGTCAGGCTTTAAAATAGTACTGACAGCATCTGGAGTCTTTCCCAGTCCCCAAGCAGGTGACATCAAGCTAAACGATGTAAGAAAAAAACAGATGTTACATTTACTGAATTGCCACAGCAGAATAGATATGCAGTAAAAGGGTATGATATGACTCAACAGTGTGGGGGAAAAATCAGAAACCCGGAAGTTCAAATTCTTTGAAAATTAATAGAATATAATGTATATGAGGGAAAAAAGCTCAGAAAAACAGAACGCAGATGGACGGGAAATAATACAATTTAATCATAAAATTAGAGGATGGAGACTGTGGAAGTTATCTCAGAATATCTAAAGCAAACAGTGAAAGAAGGTAGCAATGCATGGGTAAGGCTAGAGTGTTACAAGGTTCGAATGACAGATCACTAGTTCATATTCAGACATTGTATTCTCTCTGCACACACACTTGGGAAGATCCCTACCAAAGTAAACTGTACAGGTCTGGAAAAATTTCCTGAAGGATAGGAAATGGACAAGAGATGGTATATTCTTCTTACTTGTAGTGTAGAAGTGGAAAGGATGTACCATCCTTTAGAGAATATATATTTTAATAAAAAACTAAAAGTAAAAAAATAAAAATATAAAAAAAAAGATTTTTTAAGAAAAGAATACTTTTATTGAATCACCCTAGAAAGTAAAAATTAAAGAATAAGAGGAAAACTTTGCAAAAGAAACACAGACAAGCAGATTTCAGAAAAGCATTCAAGGTTGGCTTTGCTGATTGTGATAATGAGGTACCAGAAGAAGTAGCAGGAATCAGCAAAACCAACCTTGAATGCTTTTCGTGAAATCAGCATGTGTGTTTCTTTTGCAAAGTTTTCACTCTTCTTCCTTATATTTAACTTTTTAGAGTGACTCAATAAAAAGCATTATTTAAAAATTTTTTTTTTTTATTTCTATTTCTATTACTTATCTGAATTCACAGCACACAGTTGGTCTGCCTTCATCTAGTCCACCAAGAAATGAATCTCAGAAACCATAAGCTGTTGTCTATTGTTTGGGTACTAAAGCTTTTGACACTGTCTCTCATAACTTGCTACTATCAAAACTTAATTACCTTAATCTCTCCCATAGTACCATTCTCTGGTTCTCTAGCTATCTCTCTGATAGATTGCAGTCTGTCAGATGGCTATCTGCATCCTCTACATTCCTTCCTGTACATACATGGGTACCCCAAGGCTCCATACTCCTATTTAACATCTTCACAAATAACCTCTACAGATCCTGCCCCCACTCTTCAATATGCCGATGACTTTACCATCATATCTTGCTCCGATAATCTTCCCCACCTTTTATCCATTACTCAAGACTCTCTTCAATCTGTAGAAAAATGGCTTACTGATAATGAGCTCCTACTAAATTCAAAAAAAAAAAAACTTTTTTTTTTCTCCCTAAAACCCCACAACACTGTAAAAAGTCCTTAGTCACGTCACTCAACAGTACTACAATCTCAGTAGAAACCCATACCAAACTCCTTGGTGTGGTTATCAATGAGCAACTTCGACACTCATATTCTACAAACTATCAAACACACCCATCAAAAACTAGGACTACTATACAGAAATAAGAAATACCTGATGAAAGATACAAAACGCTCCCTTGCCCAGGCCTTTCTCCTGCCTAGTCTATTCTATGCTGCACCTGTTCTCACTAATCTCCAATCCAACCTCATGAACAATCAAAGTCACTTACAATAAAATTGCCAAGTTCGCTGCCAATTTACCTTACAGATCCCATCACTGCACTGCCTTAAAAAATCTGTTGTGGCCAGAAGCTGGTACTCAACTCCTAATTTCTCAACTCCACCTCACTCACTCAGTCCTAACAAATCCCACCCACTGCCATGCTTTTGCTACCTTAATCATCCCTTACACTCCCAAACGCTATCTCCGTAGCTCAGAACAAAATTTCCCTGAAGTCCATAAACCTACAAATTAAATTGATAAGCTTCTGTATAGTCATTCAGTTTCAAACACCTGGAATAAACTTCCCTTGGACCACAGATCTATCACTAACAAGTTAATTGTCAAAAAAACAATAAAAGACCACATGTTAAATGAGTGGGCCTGCCCCTGTCCTACCCCCACCTGACCTTTCCCCCAACTTCCTCTCTCCTCCTGTTTCTGTATTTTACTAACCACACCTCAACTTGTCTAAGAATATAATTAAATCAGTTTTGTTAGTTCCTGTCAGCTCTTGCAATTAATCAGATGCAACCTCATTTGCTCATGCTACTATCTAAATCTCTAAAAAAATGATTTTTACTTAATAACTATATATTCCGTCTGTATTTTGTACTTGCTAGTTGAATTTTGTACTTGTATTTTTTTCTGTAATTAGTGGGAATTGTATAATTGTTTTCATTATCTTGCTTACGTTGGGAGCTTTTCTCCTCAGGTCTCTGCTGAAAAAGGGCTTTGTGCCCAGCCAGACTAAACCAGTCAACAAATGTCAAATAAATAAATAATAAATAAATAAAGCCTTTAGCTAGAAATCTGGTAAACCGGCAGGGTGCACTTCCGTTATTGTTATTCACTTACCACTGTTTAACTCATGCTCAGCATGCTCCTTCATAACTCCTCCACAAACAAAATAGTTCTTACACACACACACACACACACACACACACACACACACACACACACACACACACACACACACACACACACACACACACACACACACACACACAAACACACACGCGCGCACGCGCACTCGTGCACGCAATCACACACATGCACACACACATACACTCACACACACACACACACACACACACACACACACACACACACACACACACACGCACGTGCACACACACATACATAGATATAAACATAGTATATAAAGGTAGGAGTAAATAACAATAATAAACACACAACTAGCATATTTACAATGATGACAATTACCTAAATATATGCAATGTGAGAAAAAGATGAAATAACAGCATAATTGTTGAATGGCAAACTTATATATGAACTTAGGAACCTATTAAAACAGTGGATATTATTATATTCAGAAGTCTACAGGCATATTTAATATTGTAGATAAAAATTCTGTTTTGATAAAATCTGAAAGAACACACTCTACAACAGTCACTAGTCACCAAATCATTTCTTGTATTTAAGGGATGTCTTCTGTGCGTTTATGCATTTGAAAGCAGCTGCCACATATTTAGCAAAATTTGTTTCATAAAGAAATATTTTAAAAGCATAGTCATGGCAGATATTAAGACTAAATGTTGCTATTAACTGTTGTAATTTTATAACTCAAGACAACTTAGGATTGATCCAAGGATTATGAAAAATCAAACTGATGATTGTGTCCAACTCTACTCTGTTTAGTGTGCATGCACTATGAGCCCTAATGGCCATTAACAATGAATGTGGCCAGGCAAGTCTGCACAAGGAGCAGCTCAAGAAAAATCCTCAGACATCTACAGTAGTAGCCAAGAAAATAAGGCCACTTCAGTTTTTTGACCAATATTGCT